>NW_027590656.1:0-212500 GCF_964213995.1 Mustelus asterias
AAGGGGAATAGGGATAGCCCAGGTAATTACCGACTGGTGAGTCTAACCTCAGTGGTTGGTAAACTGATGGAGAAGATCGTGAGGGACAGGATATATGAGCATTTAGAGAGGTTTAGTATGCTCAAGAATACTCAGCATGGCTTTGTCAAGGGCAGATCGTGCCTTACGAGCCTGGTGGAATTCTTCGAAAATATGACTAAACACATTGACGAAGGGAAGGCGGTAGATGGCGGAGGTTTATCTGGATTTTAGCAAGACGTTCGATAAGGTCCCCCATGCAAGGCCTCTAGAAAAAGTGAGAGGGCATGGGATCCAAGGGGCTGCTGCCCGGTGGATCCAGAACTGGCTTGCCCAAAGGAGGCAGAGAGTGGGTATAGATGGGTCTTTTTCTAAATGGAAGTCAGTCACCAGTGGTGTGCCCCAGGGATCTGTTCTGGGACCCTTGCTCTTTGTCATTTTCATAAATGACCTGGATGAGGAAGTGGACGGATGGGTTGGTAAGTTTGCCGACAACACGAAGGTTGGTGGGGTTGTGGATAGTCTGGAGGGATGTCAGAAGTTACAGAGGGACATAGATAGGATGCAAGACTGGGCAGACAAGTGGCAGATGGACTTCAACCCAGATAAATGCGTCGTGGTCCATTTTGGCAGGTCAAATGGGATGAAGGAGAACAATATAAAGGGAAAGACTCTTAGTACTGTAGAGGATCAGAAGGACCTTGGGGTCCGGGTCCATAGGACTCTGAAATCGGCCCTGCAGGTGGAGGAGGTGGTTAAGAAGGCGTATGGTGTGCTGGCCTTTATCAATCGAGGGATTGAGTTTAGGAGTCCGGGGATAATGATGCAGCTATATAAGACCCTCGTCAGACCCCACTTGGAGTACTGTGCTCAGTTCTGGGTCGCCTCACTATTGGAAGGATGTGGAAAAGATTGAAAGGATGCAGAGGAGATTTACAAGGATGTTGCCTGGATTGAGTGGCATGCCTTATGAGGATAGGCTGAGGGAACTTGGTCTTTTCTCCTTGGAGAGACGAAGGATGAGAGGAGACCTAATAGAGGTGTATAAGATGTTGAGAGGCATAGATCGGGTGGACTCTCAGAGGCTTTTTCCCAGGGTGGAAATGTCTGCTACGAGAGGACACAGGTTTAAGGTGCTGGGGGGTAGGTACAGGGGAGATGTTAGGGGTAAGTTTTTCACACAGAGGGTGGTGGGCGAGTGGAATCGGCTGCCGTCAGTGGTGGTGGAGGCGAACTCAATAGGGTCTTTTAAGAGACTCCTGGATGAGTACATAGAGCGTAATAGGATGGAGGGTTATAGGTAGGTCTAGAAGGTAGGGATGTGTTCGGCACAACTTGTGGGCCGAAGGGCCTGTTTGTGCTGTAGTTTTTCTATGTTTCTATGAGTGCTGTCCTACGGGCAGGGTGCTAAATTGGGGGAAAGCTATAACTATAGCCGGATTAGGCAGGAATTGGTGGATGTTGATTGGGAGAGGGTGTTCGAGGGTAAGTCCGTGTCTGGCATGTGGGAGTCTTTTAAGGAACAGTTGATAAGGCTGCAGGACAGGCATGTGCCTGTAAAAAGGAAAGATAGGAAAGGTAGGATTCGAGAGCCGTGGATAACCAGGGAAATTGTGGATCTGATTAAAATGAAAAGGGAGGTGTACGTTAAGTCCAGGCATCTGAAAACAGATGGAGCTCTGGAGGAATACAGAGAGAGTAGGGAAGAACTCAAACAGGAAGTTAGAAGGGCAAAAAGAGGTCACGAGATGTTCTTGGCAGGCAGGATTAAGGAGAATCCTAAGGCATTCTATTCATACATTAGGAACAAAAGAGTTGTCAGGGAGAAAATCGGACCTCTCAGGGACAAAGGAGGGGAATTATGCTTAGAACCCAAGGGAATAGGGGAGATCCTAAATGAATACTTTGCATCGGTATTCACGAAGGAGAGGGACGTGTTAACCGGGAGTGTCTCGGAGGGAGGTGTTGACCCGTTAGAGAAAATCTCCATTACAAGGGAGGAAGTGTTAGGTTTTTTAGGGAACATTAAAACTGACAAAGCCCCAGGGCCTGATGGCATCTATCCCAGACTGCTCAGGGAGACGAGAGATGAAATTGCTGGGCCTTTGATGGAAATCTTTGTCGCTTCTTTGGACACAGGTGAGGTCCCTGAGGATTGGAGGATAGCGAATGTGATCCAGTTGTTTAAGAAGGGTGGCAGGGATAACCCGGGAAACTATAGGCCGGTGAGCTTGATGTCCGTGGTAGGGAAGTTGTTGGAGAGGATTCTTAGAGACAGGATGTATGTGCATTTAGAACGGAACAATCTCATTAGTGACAGACAGCATGGTTTTGTAAGAGGGAGGTCGTGCCTTACAAATTTGGTGGAGTTTTTTGAGGAAGTGACAAAAACAGTTGATGAAGGAAGGGCTGTGGATGTCGTCTATATGGATTTCAGTAAGGCATTTGACAAAGTCCCACATGGCAGGTTGGTTAAGAAGGTTAAGGCTCATGGGATACAAGGAGAAGTGGTTGGATGGGTGGAGAACTGGCTTGGCCATAGGAGACAGAGGGTAGCGGTGGAAGGGTCTTTTTCCGGCTGGAGGTCTGTGACCAGTGGTGTTCACAGTAAGAGTTTTAGTGGTGTTCCGCAGGGCTCTGTACTGGGACCTCTGCTATTTGTGATATATATAAATGATTTGGAAGAAGGTGTAACTGGTGTTATCAGCAAGTTTGTGGATGACACGAAGATGGCTGGACTTGCGGATAGCGATGAGCATTGTCGGGCAATACAGCAGGATATAGATAGGCTGGAAAATTGGGCGGAGAGGTGGCAGATGGAATTTAATCCAGATAAATGCAAAGTGATGCATTTTGGAAGAAATAATGTAGGGAGGAGTTATACAATAAATGGCAGAGCCATCAAGAGTATAGAAACACAGGGACCTAGGTGTGCAAGTCCACAAATCCTTGAAGGTGGCAACACAGGTGGAGAAGGTGGTGAAGAAGGCATATGGTATACTTGCCTTTATAGGATGGGGTATAGAGTATAAAAGCTGGAGACTGATGATGCAGCTGTATAGAACGTTGGTTAGGCCATATTTGGAGTACTGCGTCCAGTTCTGATCGCCACACTACCAGAAGGACGTGGAGGCGTTAGAGAGAGTGCAGAGAAGGTTTACCAGGATGTTGCCTGGTATGGAGGGTCTTAGCTATGAGGAGAGATTGGGTAAACTGGGGTTGTTCTCCCTGGAAAGACGGAGAATGAGGGGAGACCTAATAGAGGTGTACAAGATTATGAAGGGGATAGATAGGGTGAACGGTGGGAAGCTTTTTCCCAGATCAGAAGTGACGATCACGAGGGGTCACGGGCTCAAGGTGAGAGGGGCGAAGTATAACTCAGATATTAGAGGGATGTTTTTTACACAGAGGGTGGTGGGGGCCTGGAATGCGCTGCCAAGTAGGGTGGTGGAGGCAGGCACGCTGACATCGTTTAAGACTTACCTGGATAGTCACATGAGCAGCCTGGGAATGGAGGGATACAAATGATTGGTCTAGGTGGACCAAGGAGCGGCACAGGCTTAGAGGGCCGAAGGACCTGTTTTGCTGTGCTGTACTGTTCTTTGTTCTTTCTCCCCCCCGCCACGCACAGCCCAATTACCCGATCGTGAAGATCGTGCCACATCCTTCTGGTAGTGTGGTGACCAGAGTTGTACACAATATTCTAAATGAAGCCTAAGGTTCTGTACAGCTGCAGCACGACCTGCCAATTTTCATACTCAATGCCCCGACCGATGAAGATAAGCATGCCGTATGCCTTTTTGACTACCTTCTCTATCTGCGTTGCCACGTTCAGTGATCAGTGGACGCGTACGCCCAGATCCCTCTGCCTATCATTAAGGGTTCTGCCATTTGCTGTATAATTCCCATCTGTATTCAACCTTCCAAAATGCATTACCTCACATTCGTCCGGAGTGTCAGGCTGGTCGGGTGGCACAGTGGGTTAGCACTGCTGCCTCACAGCGCCAGGGACCCGGGTTCAATTCCCGCCTCGGGTCGCTGTCTGTGTGGAGTCTGCATGTTCTCCCCGTGTCTGCGTTGGGGAGAGCAGATTTCCACTCCATCTGACGAAGGAGCAGCGCTCCGAAAGCTAATGGCATTTGCTACCAAATAAACCTGTTGGACTTTAACCTGGTGTTGTTAAAACTCTTACTGTGTTTACCCCAGTCCAACGCCAGTATCTCCACATCATGGGTTTCCTCCCACGGTCCAAAAGACGTGCTGGTTCGGGTGCATTGGCCGTGCTAAATTCTCACTCAGTGTTACCCGAACAGGCGCCGGAGTGTGGCGACTAGGGGAATTTCGCAGTAACTTCATCGCAGTGTTAATGTGAGCCGACTTGTGACACTAATAAATAAACTTTAAATTTAAAATACACCAAATCAAATCAAATGGACCAATCCACTGACTCCTGGGACAAGCCCAGGCAAGTCTGAGTGAGTCCCCAACTCAGCTCCCGATTGGACCAGCAAGTCACATGACTTTTCCAGGGAACCGCCCCCCCCTTAAAGCACTACGACTCCACAAGAGTAGGGGATTTTCACAATAACTGCAACGCGGTGTTAATGTAAGCCTACTTATGACACTAATAAATTAACTTTAAATTAAAGCTTTAAATCCCGTGCTTCCCTTTGACACGGCGATGGAGACAGAATTCTGGGCGAGCATTCAGGGCTGTAGCCAGTTTGATTAGTAAGTTTGCAGACGGCACAAAGATTGGTGGATTTGCGGATAGCGATGAGGACCGTCAGAGGATACAGCAGGATATAGATCAGTTGGAGACTTGGGCGGAGAGATGGCAGATGGAGTTTAATCCGGGCAAATGTGAGGTAATGCATTTTGGAAGGTCCAATACAGATCGGAATTATACAGTAAATAGCAGAACCCTTAATGAGAGGCAGAGGGATCTGGGCGTACATGTCCACCGATTACTGAAAAGGATAGTGCAGGTGGAGAAGGTAGTTAAGAAGGCATACAACATGCTTGCCTTCATCAGCCAGGGCATTGGGTTTAAAAATTGGAAAGTCATGTTGCAGCTTCATAGAACCTTAGTTAGGCCGCACTTGGAATATGGTGTTCAATTCTGGTCGCCACACTACCAGAAGGATGTGGAGGCTTTGGAGAGGGTACAGAAAAGATTTACCAGGATGTTGCCTGATATGGAGGGCATTAGCTATGAGGAGAGGTTGGAGAAACTTAGTTTGTTCTCACTGGAGCGACGGAGGTTGAGGGGGGCGACCTGATAGAAGTCTTCAAGATTATGAGGGGCATGGACAGAGTGGAGAATCAGAAGCTTTTTCCCCAGGGTGGAAGAGTCAATTACTAGGGGGCACAGGTTTAAGGTGCGAGGGGCAAGGTTTAAAGGAGATGTACGAGGCAGATTTTTTACACAGAGAGTGGTGGGTGCCTGGAACTCGCTGCCGGGGGAGGTAGTGGAAGCGGATACGGTAGTGACTTTTAAGGGGCGTCTTGACAAGTACATGAATAGGATGGGAATAGAGGGATACAGTCCCCTGAAGGGTAGGGGGTTTTAGTTCTGTTGGGCAGCATGGTCAGTGCAGGCTTGGAGGGCCGAAGGGCCTGTTCCTGTGCTGTAATTTTCTTTGTATCAGCTGAGAAGCCGGCTCCCAAGGCATGAATTGCAGAGGGTGGGGTGGTTATAAACTGTGAGCGCTTGCAAGGTCATTGCTACCAATATACCGAGTAACTTTATACACCCAAGTTTTATGGACTCCAGCAACACTGTAATCAAAGCCCCACCCGCCCCGAGGCTGGCTTGCGGAGGGCGTAGATTTGAGTTAAGCGGGCAGGAGATTTAGAGAGGATGTGAGGGGAGACTTTTTCACACAGAGGGTGGTGGGACTCTGGGACTCACTGCCTGAAAGGGTGTTGGAGGCGGGAATCCTTGCAACATTTAGATGGGCACTTGAAACGCCGTAGGATTGAGAGCTGGAAGATAGGATTGGGGCTTGATAGCAGGGCTGGCACAGACCGGGTGGGCCGAAGGGCCTTTTCCTGTGCAGGTAAAACTCTCTTGCTAATCTGTCCCCAGCACGATCAAATTAGGCTCACAAGGATCCCAGGTGAGGTCTCCTGCTCCTGTAGGCCCTGCCGGTTCCCCCCGCTCCCTGGTGACACCAGTAGTCCTCTGCCGATGTCTTGGGTTCCCGAGGGGGAGAGGAGGATGGTGGCGGGCGGTTGAAAAATTGAGATGGCGCACAAGCGGGAAGGGAGACGGTGAGGCAGCTTAAGTTTGTTGATTAGTGTCACAATAGTAGGCTTACATTAACACTGCAATGAAGTTACTGCGAAAATCCCCTCGTCGCCACAGTCGGGCGCCTGAGGGGAGAATTTAGCACGGCCAATCCACCGTGGGAGATAGTTGAAGCAGATATGATAGTGACTTTTAAGGGGCGTCTTGACGAGCATATGAATAGGACTGTGGGAGGAAACCGGAGCACCCGGAGGAAACCCACGCAGACACGGGGGGAGAACGTGCAGACTCCGCACAGACAGTGACCCAAGACCGGAATCCAACCCCAGTCCCTGGCAGTGTGAGGCAGCAGCGCTAACCACTGTGCCACCGTGCCACCCACGTAGGGAAGGATGGAGGCCAGGCAAAAAAGAAAAAGAACAAAGAACAGTACAGCACAGGAAACAGGCCCTTCGGCCCTCCAAGCCTGTGCCGCTCCTTGGTCCAACTAGACCAATCGTTTGTATCCCTCCATTCCCAGGCTGCTCATGTGACTATCCAGGTAAGTCTTAAACGATGTCAGCGTGCCTGCCTCCACCACCCTACTTGGCAGCGCATTCCAGGCCCCCACCACCCTCTGTGTAAAAAACACCCCTCTAACATCTGAGTTATACTTCGCCCCTCTCACCTTGAGCCCGTGACCCCTCGTGAACGTCACTTCTGATCTAGGAAAAAGCTTCCCACCGTTCACCCTATCTATCCCCTTCATAATCTTGTACACCTCTATTAGGTCTCCCCTCATTCTCCGTCTTTCCAGGGAGAACAACCCCAGTTTACCCAATCTCTCCTCATAGCTAAGACCCTCCATACCAGGCAACATCCTGGTAAACCTTCTCTGCACTCTCTCTAAAGCCTCCACGTCCTTCTGGTAGTGTGGCGACCAGAACTGGACGCAGTACTCCAAATGTGGCCTAACCAGCGTTCTATACAGCTGCATCATCAGACTCCAGCTTTTATACTCTATACCCCATCCTATAAAGGCAAGCATACCATGTGCCTTCTTCACCACCTTCTCCACCTGTGTTGCCACCTTCAAGGATTTGTGGACTTGCACACCTAGGTCCCTCTGTGTTTCTATACTCTTGATGGCTCTGCCATTTATTGTATAACTCCTCCCTATATTATTTCTTCCAAAATGCATCACTTTGCATTTATCTGGATTAAATTCCATCTGCCACCTCTCCGCCCAATTTTCCAGCCTATCTAAATCCTGTTGTATTGCCCGACAATGCTCATCGCTATCCGCAAGTCCAGCCATCTTCGTGTCATCCGCAAACTTGCTGATAACACCAGTTACACCTTCTTCCAAATCATTTATATATATCACAAATAGCAGAGGTCCCAGTACAGAGCCCTGCGGAACACCACTGGTCACAGACCTCCAGCCGGAAAAAGACCCTTCCACCGCTACCCTCTGTCTCCTATGGCCAAGCCAGTTCTCCACCCATCCAACCACTTCTCCTTGTATCCCATGAGCCTTAACCTTCTTAACCAACCTGCCATGTGGGACTTTGTCAAATGCCTTACTGAAATCCATATAGATGACATCCACGGCCCTTCCTTCGTCAACCGTTTTTGTCACTTCCTCAAAAAATCCACCAAATTTGTAAGGCACGACCTCTCTCTTACAAAAGCATGCTGTCTGTCACTAATGAGATTGTTCCATTCTAAATGCATACATCCTGTCTCTCACAAGCCTCTCACCCGTCTTAAAGGCACTTTATCAGCATATCGTACTCCTTTCTCCCTTGTCTACCTACCCGGCTTCTTCGCGAACGTGTGAAGGACATGGTTGTTAAAGTTTATTTATTAGTGTCACAAGTGAGCACTTTGGAGACAGTGACCACAATTCGGTGTCTTTTGTTATTGCAATGGAGAGGGATAGGGCCGTACGGCAGGGCAAGGTTTACAATTGGGGGAGCGGTAATTATGATGCGATTAGGCAAGAATTAGGGGGCATAAGATCGGGACAGAAACTGTCAGGGAAAGGCACGAATGAAAAGTGGAACTTTTTCAAGGAACAAATACTGGGTGTCCTTGATAGGTATGTCCCTGTCAGGCAGGGAGGAAATGGCCGAGTGAGGGAACCATGGTTCACGAAAGAGGTGGAATGTCTTGTGAAAAGGAAGAGGGAAGCTTATGTAGGGATGAGGAAACAAGGTTCAGATGGCTCGATTGAGGGTTACAAGTTAGCAAGGAACGAGCTGAAAAAGGGGCTGAGGAGAGCTAGGAGGGGACACGAGAAGTCCTTGGCGGGTTCGATCAAGGAAAACCCCAAGGCTTTTTACTCTTATGTGAGGAATAAAAGAATGACCAGGGTGAGGTTAGGGCCGGTCAAGGACAGTAGTGCGAACTTGTGTATGGAGTCAGTAGAGATAGGCGAGGTGATGAATGAATACTTTTCTTCAGTGTTCACCAAGGAGAGGGGCCATGTTTTTGAGGAAGAGAAGGTGTTACAGGCTAATAGGCTGGAGGAAATAGATGTTCGGAGGGAGGATGTCCTGGCAGTTTTGAATAAACTGAAGGTCGATAAGTCCCCTGGGCCTGATGAAATATATCCTAGGATTCTTTGGGAGGCAAGGGATGAGATTGCAGAGCCTTTGGCTTTGATCTTTGGGTCCTCACTGTCCACGGGGATGGTGCCAGAGGACTGGAGAGTGGCGATTGTTGTTCCTCTGTTTAAGAAAGGGAATAGAAATGACCCTGGTAATTATAGACCGATTAGTCTTACTTCGGTGGTTGATAAATTGATGGAAAAGGTCCTTAGGGATGGGATTTATGACCATTTCGAAAGATGCGGATTAATCCGGGATAGTCAGCACGGATTCGTGAAGGGCAAGTCGTGCCTCACAAATTTGATAGAATCTTTTGAGGAGGTAACTAAGTGTGTTGATGAAGGTAGGGCAGTTGATGTCATATACATGGATTTTAGTAAGGCGTTTGATAAGGTCCCCCATGATCGGCTTATGATGAAAGTAAGGAGGTGTGGGATAGAGGGAAAGTTGGCCGATTGGATAGGTAACTGGCTATCTGATCGAAGACAGAGGGTGGTGGTGGATGGAAAATTTTCGGACTGGAGGCAGGTTGCTAGCGGAGTGCCACAGGGATCAGTGCTTGGTCCTCTGCTCTTTGTGATTTTTATTAATGACTTAGAGGAGGGGGCTGAAGGGTGGATCAGTAAATTTGCTGATGACACCAAGATTGGTGGAGCAGTGGATGAGGTGGAGGGCTGTTGTAGGCTGCAAAGAGACATAGATAGGATGCAAAGCTGGGCTGAAAAATGGCAAATGGAGTTGAACCCTGATAAATGTGAGGTGATTCATTTTGGTAGGACTAATTTAAATGTGGATTACAGGGTCAAAGGTAGGGTTCTGAAGACTGTGGAGGAACAGAGAGATCTTGGGGTCCATATCCACAGATCTCTAAAGGTTGCCAATCAAGTGGATAGAGCTGTGAAGAAGGCCTATAGTGTTAGCTTTTATTAACAGGGGGTTGGAGTTTAAGAGCTGTGGGGTTATGCTGCAACTGTACAGGACCTTGGTGAGACCACATTTGGAATATTGTGTGCAGTTCTGGTCACCTCACTATAAGAAGGATGTGGAAGCGCTGGAAAGAGTGCAGAGGAGATTTACCAGGATGCTGCCTGGTTTGGAGGGTAGGTCTTATGAGGAAAGGTTGAGGGAGCTAGGGCTGTTCTCTCTGGGATGGAGGAGGCTGAGGGGAGACTTAATAGAGGTTTATAAAATGATGAAGGGGATAGATAGAGTGAACATTCAGAGACTATTTCCTCGGGTGGATGGAGCTATTACAAGGGGGCATAACTATAGGGTTCGTGGTGGGAGATATAGGAAGGATATCAGAGGTAGGTTCTTTACGCAGAGAGTGGTTGGGGTGTGGAATGGACTGCCTGCAGTGATAGTGGAGTCAGACACTTTAGGAACATTTAAGCGGTTATTGGATAGGCACATGGAGCACACCAGGATGATAGGGAGTGGGATAGCTTGATCTTAGTTTCAGATAAAGCTCAGCACAACATCGTGGGCCGAAGGGCCTGTTCTGTGCTGTACTGTTCTATGTTCTAAGTGGGCTTACATTAACACCGCAATGAAGTTACTGCGAAAATCCCCTCGTCGCCACACTCCAGCGCCTGTTCGGGTAACACTGAGGGAGAATTTAGCCCAGCCAATGCACCCTAACCAGCACGTCTTTCAGAGGAAACCGGAGCACCCGGAGGAAACCCACGCAGACACGGGGAGAACGTGCAGACTCCACACAGACAGTGACCCCAAGTTGGGAATCGAACTGAGGTCCCTGGTACTGTGAGGCAGCAGTGCTAACCCACTGTGCCACCGTGCCTGTGCCTCGCCCTCTGAACCCAGCGAGCCCCCAGTCCACTCTGCCCTATTCTCCCCTTCTCACCTTTCGCCAACTTCCTTTCGAACGTAACTATTTAATCTCATCTCAGCAAGTGGCGTCTCAGATAAATATTACTGAAATTCACATCCCTCCCCCTTGTGCATCGGAGACGTGGAACGCCTGAGAAAGAGGGTAAGCATGCTGGGGCACTGAGGCGCTTGTGCACCAAGCTCCCGTAACCTTTACAGCCCAGCTGGCATGCCCTGCTTGTGGCCTGCACCTCCCTGGTCCCTTTGTTCAGGTCGTGCTGCCAATAGGGGTGGTGCAGAGGGACACTACTCCCTCTCACGTCAGGGATCCAGGTTCCATTCCCGGCTTCAGTCACTGTGCAGAGTCTGCACGTTCTCCTTGTGTCTGCGTGGGTTTCCTCCCACAGTCCGAAAGATGTGCAGGTTAGGTGGATTGGCCATGCTAAATTGGCCCTTAGTGTCAAAGATGTGTGGGTTAGGTAGATTGGCCATGCTAAATTGGCTCTTAGTGTCAAAGATGTGCAGGTTAGGTGGATTGGCCATGCTAAATTGGCTCTTAGTGTCAAAGATGTGCAGGTTAGGTGGATTGTCCATGCTACATTGGCCCTTAGTGTCCAAAGATGTGTCGGTAGGTGGATTGGCCGTGCTAAATTGTCCCTTAGTGTCCAAAGATGTGTAGGTTAGGTGGATTGGCCGTGCTAAATTGTCCCTTAGTGTCCAAAGATGTGTAGGTTAGGTGGATTGGCCATGCTAAATTGCCCCTTAGTGTCCAAAGATGTGCAGGTTAGGTGGATTGGCCATGCTAAATTGCCCCTGAGTGTCCAAAGATGTGTTGGTTAGGTGGATTGGCCATGCTACATTGGCCCTTAGTGTCCAAAGATATGCAGTTTAAGTGGATTGGCTATGCTAAATTCTCCCTCAGTGTTGCCCGAACAGGCGCCAGGAGTGTGACGACGGGGATTTTCACAGTAACTTCATTGCAGTGTTAATGTAAGCCGACTTGTGACACCAATAAGTAAACTTGAAAAAGTAAAGTTTATTTATTAGTCACAAGTCAGGCTTACATTAACACTGCAATGAAGTTACTGTGAAATTCCCCTAGTTGCCCACACTCCGGCGCCTGTTCGGGTCAATGCACCCTAACCAGCACGTCTTTCGGACTGTGGGAGGAAACCGGAGCACCCGGAGGAAACTCACGCAGACACGGGGAGAACGTGCCAACTCCGCACAGACTGATCCAAGCTGGGAATCGAACCCGGGTCCCTAGCGCTGTGAGGCAGCAGTGCTAACCATCGTGCCGAGATTGCAGATGTCCCTGAGGGAAGAGGGCGCGAAATTCCTGCGACCACGGAAGGTTGGACTTGGGAGCAAGCAGAGGCTGTTTGGCCCTCCGAGACTGACCCACCCTCTCATAAGATCATGGCCAATCCCACTGCGACCTCGACTCCACTTTCCCATCTCTGCACAAGTCGAAACGAACAGCTAAACAAAATCAAATAAACTGGGGGGAAGGGGGGGCAAATTAAAGCGGGCAATGCTTTAAGCAGTTGAGGCTCCCTCATTGAATATTTTTAAGGCAAAGATAGATAGATTTTTGAACAGTAAGGGAATTAAGGGTTATGGTGAGCGGGTGGGTAAGTGGAGCTGAGTCCACGAAAAGATCAGCCATGATCTTATTGAATGGCGGGGCAGGCTCGAGGAACCAGATGGCCAACTCCTGCTCCTAGTTCGTATGTTCTTCTGCCCAAAACAAGATGCACATCACAAACTTAAGTCGTCAAACCAATAAAGGGTCAATAATTTGGGCGGCACGGTGGCACAGTGGTTAGCGCTGCTGCCTCACAGCGCCAGGGACTTGGGTTCAATCCCAGCCTCGGGTCACTGTCTGTGTGAAGTTGGCATGTTCTTCCCCCCGTGTCTATGTGGGCTTCCTCCGGGTGCTCCGGTTTCCTCCCACAGTCCAAAGATGTGCAGGTTAGGTAGATTGGCCATATTAAATTGCCCCTTAGTGTCCAAAGATGTGCAGGTTAGGTAGATTGGCCATATTAAATTGCCCCTTAGTGTCCAAAGATGTGCGGGTTAGGTAGATTGGCCATATTAAATTGCCCCTTAGTGTCCAAAGATGTGCGGGTTAGGTAGATTGGCCATATTAAATTGCCCCTTAGTGTCCAAAGATGTGCGGGTTAGGTAGATTGGCCATATTAAATTGCCCCTTCGTGTCCAAAGATGTGCGGGTTAGGTAGATTGGCCATGCTAAATTGTCCCTTAGTGTCCAAAGATGTGCAGGTTAGGTAGATTGGCCATGCTAAATTGCCCCTTAGCGTTAGGGGGATTAGCTGGGTAAATAGTTGCGTGTATCGGGGACAGAGCCTGGGTGGGATTGTGGTCGGTGCAGACCCGATGGGCTGAATGGCCTCCTTTTGTACTGTAGGGATTCTCTGAGATTCCAAATGCAGCTCTGTGCTCCATTGGGGGGGCGGACACGGGAAGGGGAGCGGTGGAAGAGCAGAGGAACATTCCAGGCACTCCTTCTGTCCCATATCCGTCCTGAGACACATTGCAAGATTGGTGCTTTGGGTGAGATTTCCAGGTCATTCCTGCGTTGTTGGCTGAACCTTGGATTTTCACTTTGAGCCAAACAGATGAGTTGGTCAGAGCACTGCACCCATCATTAAGGTTAACCATTCGCAGAACGTATTCCGCTCCCTCAGAAAGAGTGGCTTGGAGCCAAAGGGACAGAAGCTGGGTAAACAACAGGACAGAAGATGATAAACAACAGGGACTGTGATGCTACTGCCTGCTTTGGAGCGATTTGACACAGAGAGGACAGACTTTTGCCTTCTTGCTCATCCCGAAACTCTAACCCTTAACCCACCCACTTTTTCTTCCCCCAATTCACCACCGCACACCAGAACAAACTAATAATTTTTAAGAAAAACAGAAAAGCCCAGGAGACAAGAAGACAACAAGTCACAAGATCAAAGCAAGGCATCACAAGGGGGCAACAAGGGTGGGACAAGCGTCGAAAGAAAAGTGGCAGAGCATGAAGGAAAGGGGATATGTCCTCTATATATTGGACAGCAAAAACCTAATCCTAACCCTAACCCCGAACCCTAACCCCAAAAACCTAACCCTAACCCCTAACCCCTAACCCCAACCCCCAACCCCCAACCCCTAACCCCAACCCCCAACCCCCAACCCCAACCCCTAACCCCAACCCCAAAAACCTAACCCCAACCCCTAACCCCAACCCCAATCCCAACCCCAAAAACCTAACCCCAACCCCCAACCCCAACCACTAACCCCAACCCCAAAAACCTAACCCCAACCCCAAAAACCTAACCCCAACCCCTAACCCCAACCCCAACTCCAACCCAGCCCCAACCCCCTATCCGAACCTTAACCCTAACCTTAACCCAAACACTAACCCCAACCCTAACCCCAGCCCCAACCCCAACCCTAACCCAAACCCCAACCCCAACCCCAACCCCAACCCCAAAAACCCAATCCCAACCCTAACCCCAACCCTAACCCCAGCCCCAACCTCAACCCTAACCCCAACTCCAACCCAGCCCCAACCCTAACCCCAACCCTAACCCCAGCCCCAACCCCAACCCTAACCCCAACCCTAACCCCAACCCCAACCCCAAACCCAACCCCAGCCCCAACCCCAACCCTAACCCCCAAAACTTAACCATAACCCCAAACCCTAACCCCTAACCCCCAACCCCAAAAACCTAACCCTAACCCCAACCCCAACCCTACCCTAATTCTATAATCGGAGCACAAAAACCTAACCCTAACCCCAACCCTAACCATAACTCTAACACTATCCCTAACCCTAAGCCCTAACCCTAATCCTAGCCCCAACCCTAGCCATAACCCTAACCCAAACCCTAACCCTAAACTAAGCCCTAAACTAAGCCCTAACCCTAACCCGAACCCTAACCCTAACGCTAAGCCTAATCCTGACGCTAACCCTAACCCTAACCCTAAACCTAAACCGAACCCTAACCATAACCCTAACCCTAAACTAAGCCCTAACCCTGACCCTAAACTAAGCCCTAACCCGAACCCAAACCCGAACCCTAACCCTAACGCTAAGACTAATCCTAACGCTAACCCTAAACCAAACCCTAACCCTAACTCTCTGGGACTGGAGCCTGTTCTCTCTCTGGGACTGGGGTCTGTTCTCTCTCTCTGTGGGACTGGGGCCGTTTCCCCCTCTGGGACTGGGGCCTGTTCTCTCCTGGGATTGGGGCCTGTTCTCTCCTGGGACTGGGGCCTGTTATCTCACTCTGGGACTGGGGCGTGTTCTCTCTCTGGGACTGGGGCGTGTTCTCTCTCTGGGACTGGGGCCTGTTCTCTCCTGGGACTGGGGCGTGTTCTCTCTCTGGGACTGGGGCCTGTTCTCTCCTGGGACTGGGGCCTGTTCTCTCTCTGGGACTGGGGCCTGTTCTCTCCTGGGACTGGAACCTGTTCTCTCTCTGGGACTGGGGCCTGTTCTCTCCTGGGACTGGGGCCTGTTCTCTCTCTGGGACTGGGGCCTGTTCTCTCCCTGGGACTGGGGCCTGTTCTCTCCTGGGACTGGGGCCTGTTCTCTCACTCTGGGACTGGGGCCTGTTCTCTCTCTGGGACTGGGGCCTGTTCTCTCTCTCTCTGGGACTGGGGCCTGTTCTCTCCTGGGACTGGGGCCTGTCCTCTCACTCTGGGACTGGGGCCTGTTCTCTCTCTGGGACTGGGGCCTGTTCTCTCTCTCTCTGGGACTGGGGCCTGTTCTCTCACTCTGGGACTGGGGCCTGTTCTCTCCTGGGACTGGGGCCTGTTCTCTCCTGGGACTGGGGCCATCTCTCTCTCTCTGGGACTGGGGCCTGTTCTCTCTCTGGGACTGGGGCCTGTTCTCTCACTCTGGGACTGGGGCCTATTCTCTCACTCTAGGACTGGGGCTGTTCTCTCCTGGGACTGGGGCCTGTTCTCTCTCTCGGACTGGGGCCTGTTCTCTCACTTTGGGACTGGGGCCTGTTCGCTCACTCTAGGACTGGAGCCTGTTCTCCCCTGGGACTGGGGCCTGTTCTCTCCTGGGACTGGGGCCTGTTCTCTCACTTTGGGACTGGGGCCTGTTCGCTCACTCTAGGACTGGAGCCTGTTCTCCCCTGGGACTGGGGCCTGTTCTCTCCTGGGACTGGGGCCTGTTCTCTCTCTGGGACTGGGGCCTGTTCTCTCTCTGGGACTGGGGCCTGTTCTCTCTCTGTGGGACCGGGGCCTGTTCTCTCTCTGTGGGACCGGGGCCTGCTCTCAACCCCGAGACTTGTCACTGCTCTTAACTGGCAGTATTTCACACCAATCGTCCCCAAGCTGCAGTCGGTGAGACTATGTCATGAGGTGTCAATGTCCCAGTTCTGTCCGTATATCGTTGCCCCATGCCCCCATTCGGTCCTGCGGAGCCCTGCCAATTGTGGGGCACTGTGTTGGGCTTTGTCCTTTTGCAAGAACAATTGATCTTGGAACAGAGTGCAGCCCCATTGACCAATAGGAGCTGGGTGGGATCGTGCTGTACATTAGCGGGTGAATCATTGGGTGGGGACAGAGGTGTGATAGAATTCTTCCTCAGATGAGCAGATACACCTTTATCTCTTCGGGATACAGCAGTTTATCTTAATTACATTATTGTAATTGCCAAAGATAAGCACATAACAACACTGAAGTGTGATTATTCAATCACAGCATTCCTACAGGGCAGAAGGAGGCCATTTGGCCCATCAGGCCTTCACCAACTACAAACCCATCCAGCTCCTATCCCCGTAACCCCTGACACTACGAGGCAATTTAGCATGGCCAATCCATCTAACCCACACATCTTTGGACACTAAGGGATAATTTAGCATGGCCAGTCCACCTAACCCACACATCTTTGGACACTAAGGGGCAATTTAGCATGGCCAATCCACCTAACCTGCACATCTTTGGAAACTAAGGGGCAATTTAGCATGGCCAATCCACCTAACCTGCACATCTTTGGACACGAAGGGGCAATTTAGCATGGCCAATCCACCTAACCTGCACATCTTTGGAAACTAAGGGGCAATTTAGCATGGCCAATCCCCCTAACCTGCACATCTTTGGAAACTAAGGGGCAATTTAGCATGGCCAATCCACCTAACCTGCACATCTTTGGAAACTAAGGGGCAATTTAGCATGGCCAATCCACCTAACCTGCACATCTTTGGACACTAACTGGCAATTTAGCACGGCCAATCCACCTAACCTACACATCTTTGGACACTAAGGGGTAATTTAGCATGGCCAATCCCCCTAACCTGCACATCTTTGGACACTCAGGAGCAATTTAGCATGGCCAATCCACCTAACCCGCACATCTTTGGACACTCAGGGGCAATTTAGCATGGCCAATCCACCTAACCTGCACATCTTTGGACACTAACTGGCAATTTAGCACGGCCAATCCACCTAACCTACACATCTTTGGACACTAATGGACAATTTAGCACGGCCAATCCACCTAACCTGCACATCTTTGGACACTAAGGGACAATTTAGCACGGCCAATCCCCCTAACCTGCACATCTTTGGACACTAACTGGCAATTTAGCACGGCCAATCCACCTAACCTACACATCTTTGGACACTAAGGGGTAATTTAGCATGGCCAATCTACATACCGGCTTTGGTATTTTATTTATTAGTGTCACAAGTCAGCTTACATTAACACTGCAATGAAGTTACTGTGAAAATCCCCTGGTCGCCCCACTCCGGCGCCTGTTCAGGTAACACTGAGGGCGAATTTAGCACGGCCAATGTTCCTAACCAGCACATAGAACACAGAACATAGAAAAAATACAGCACAAACAGGCCCTTCGTCCACAAGTTGCGCCGGTCATGTCCCTACCTACCTAGGCTATATATAGGCTTACCTATAACCCTCAATCCTATTAAGTCCCATGTACTCATCCAGAAGTCTCTTAAAAGACCCTATCGAGTTTGCCTCCACCACCACTGACGGCAGCCGATTCCACTCACCCACCACCCTCTGAGTGAAAAACTTACCCCTGACATCTCCCCTGTACCTACTCCCCAGCACCTTAATCCTGTGTCCTCTCGTAGCAGCCATTTCCACCCTGGGAAAAAGCCTCTGAGAATCCACCCGATCTATACCTCTCAACATCTTGTACACCTCGATCAGGTCACCTCTCATCCTACGTCTCTCCAAGGAGAAAAGACCGAGCTCCCTCAGCCTATCCTCATAAGGCATGCCAACCAATCCAGGCAACATCCTTGTAAATTTTCTCTGCACCCTTTCAATCATTTCCACATCCCTCCTGTAATGAGGCGACCAGAACTGAGCACAGTACTCCAAGTGGGGTCTGACAAGGGTCTTATAAAGCTGCATCATTGTTTCCCGACTCCTAAACTCAATCCCTCGATTGATGAAGGCCAGCACACCATACACCCTCTTAACCACCTCCTCCACCTGCGAGGCCGATTTAAGAGTCCTATGGACCCGGACCCCAAGGTCCTTCTGATCCTCTACACTGCTAAGAGTCTTACCCTTGATATTAGACTCCTTCATCCCATTCGACCTGCCAAAATGGACCACTATGCATTTATCCGGGTTGAAGTCCATCTGCCACTTCTCCGCCCAGTCTTGCATCCTATCTATGTCACGCTGCAGCTTCTGACATCCCTCCAACCTATCCACAACACCACCAACCTTCGTGTCATCGGCAAACTTACCAACCCATCCCTCCACTTCCTCATCCAGGTCATTTATGAAAATTACAAACAGCAAGGGTCCCAGAACAGATCCCTGGGGCACTCCACTGGTGACCGACCTCCATTCAGAAAAAGACCCATCTACAACCACTCTCTGCCTTCTGCAGGCAAGCCAGTTCTGAATCCACAAGGCAACAGCCCCTTGGATCCCATGCCCTCTCACTTTCTCGAGAAGTCTTACATGGGGGACCTTATCGAACGCCTTGCTGAAGTCCATGTAAACCACATCTACCGCTTTTCCTTCGTGTTTCGTCACATTTTCAAAGAACTCCACCAGGCTCGTAAGGCATGATCTGCCTTTGACAAAGCCGTGCTGACTACTTTTGAGCATACTAAACTTCTCTAAATGTTCATAAATCCTGTCCCTCAGGATCTTCTCCATCAACTTACCAACCACTAAGGTTAGACTCACCGGTCAGTAATTTCCTGGGCTATCCCTATTCCCTTTCTTGAATATAGGAACCACATCCGCAATCCTCCAATCCTCCGGAACCTCTCCCGTCTCCATCGACGACGCAAAGATCATCGCTAGAGGCTCTGCAATCTCTTCCCTCGCCTCCCACAGTAACCTGGGGTACATCCCATCCGGTCCCAGTGACTTATCTATCTTGATGCTATTCAAAATTTCCAACACATCCTCTTTCTTAATGTCCACCTACTCAATCTTTTCAGTCCGCCTCAATCCTGTAGTACAACCACCCAGGTCTTTTTCCACCGTGAATACCGAGGTAAAGTATTCATTAAGCACCTCTGCTATTTCTTCCGGTTCTATACAGACTTTCTCACCTTCACATTTTATAGGTCATATTCCTTCACATCTCATCCTTTTACTCTTTACATATTTATAGAACGCCTCAGGGTTCTCCTTAATCTTACCTGCCAAGGCCATCTCGTGACCCCTTCTGGCTCTCCTAATTTCTCTCTTAAGTCCCTTCCTACAAGCCGTATACTCATCTAGATCCCCATCATCGCCTAGCTCTCTGAACCTTTTGTAGGCTTTCCTTTTCTTTTTGACTAGGTTCAGCGCAGCTTTCGTGCACCACGGTTCCCGTAACCTACCAAAACCTCCCTGTCTCATCAGAACGTTGTCATGCAGAACTCCAGACAAACATTCCTTGAAAATCTGCCACCTTACTTCGGTACTTTTCCTCGAGGATGCCTTCATCCAATTTACGCCTCTAATCTCCTGCCTGATGGCTTCATATTTCCCCTTACTCCAGATAAACACTTTCCTAGCTTGCCTGACCCTATCTCTTTCCAATGCTAGCGTAAAGGAGATAGAGTTATGATCACTATCCCCAAGATGCTCCCCCACTGAGAGATCCGACACCTGTCCAGGCTCATTAGCCAGCACCAGATCGACTACAGCCTCTCTTCTTGTAGCCTTATCCACATGCTGTGTCAGGAAACCCTCCTGAACACACCTAACAAACTCCTCCCCATCCAAACCCCTTACCCTCGGGATATTCCAATCGATGTTTGGGAAATTAAAGTCTCCCATCACGACAACCCTGTTATTCCTACATCTCTCCAGGATCTGTTTCCCTATCTGCTCCTCAACATCCCTGTTACTATTGGGCGGACTGCAGAAAGCACCCAGCAAAGTTCTCGACCCCTTCCCGCTCCGAACTTCCACCCACAGAGACTCTGTAGACAATCCCTCCACGGCTTCTGCCTTCTCTACAGCTGTGACACTATCCCTGATCAGCAGTGCCACTCCCCCTCCCACTCTTCTGCCTCCCTCTCTGTCCTTTCTGAAACATCTGAACCCCGGCACCTGAAGTATCCAGTCCGGTCCCTGTCCCCAAGTCTCCGTAATGGCCACCACATCACACTTCCAAGCATCGATCCACACTCTAAGCTCATCCACTTTATTCACTGCACTCCTGGCGTTAAAATAGACACATCTCAAACCTTTGGTCTGAGCTCTCCCCTTCTCCATCACCCGTCTATTCTCCCTCTTACACTGTCTACAATCCTTCTCTATTTGCGGGCTAACCACCTCGCTCCCAGTCACCTCATCACGATTCCCTCCCCCCAATCTTTCTAGTTTAAAGTCTCCCCAGTAGCCTTAGCCAACCTTCCTGCCAGGATATTGGTCCCCTTGGGATTCAAGTGCCACCCGTCTTTTTTGTACAGGTCACACCTTCCCCGAAAGAGGTCCCAATGATCCAGGAACCTGAATCCCTGCCCCACAGAACCATAGAAACCATAGAAAATTACAGCTCAGAAACAGGCCTTTTGGCCCTTCTTGTCTGTGCCGAACCATTTTATGCCTAGTCCCACTGACCTGCACTTGGACCATATCCCTCCACACCCCTCTCATCCATGAACCCGTCCAAGTTTTTCTTAAATGTTAAAAGTGACCCCGCATTTACCACTTTATCCGGCAGCTCATTCCACACTCCCACCACTCTCTGCGTGAAGAAGCCCCCCCCTAATATTCCCTTTAAACTTTTCTCCTTTCACCCTTAACCCATGCCCTCTGGTTTTTTTCTCCCCTAGCCTCAGCGGAAAAAGCCTGCTTGCATTCACTCTATCTATACCCATCAAAATCTTATACACCTCTATCAAATCTCCCCTCAATCTTCTACGCTCCAGGGAATAAAGTCCCAACCTATTGAATCTCTCTCTGTAACTCAGCTTCTCAAGTCCCGGCAACATCCTTGTGAACCTTCTCTGCACTCTTTCAACCTTATTTACATCCTTCCTGTAACTCGGTGACCAAAACTGTACACAATACTCCAAATTCGGCCTCACCAATGCCTTATATAACCTTACCATAACACTCCAACTTTTATACTCGATACTCCGATTTATAAAGGCCAATGTACCAAAGGCACTCTTTACGACCCTATCCACCTGTGACGTCACTTTTAGGGAATTCTGTACCTGTATTCCCAGATCCCTCTGTCCAACTGCACAACAGCCCCACTCCAATCCCTCAGCCACGCATCTTTCGGACTGTGGGAGGAAACCGGAGCACCCGGAGGAAACCCACGCAGACACGGGGGGAGAATGTGCAAACTCCACACAGACAGTGACCCAAGCCGGGAATCGAACCCGGGTCCCTGGCGCTGTGAGGCAGCAGCGCTAACCACTGAGCCACCGTGTCACCCATGCAAGTATTTGATTTCATTTGATTTATTATTGTCACATGTATCGGGATACAGTGAAAAGTATTGTTTCTTGCGCGCTATACAGACAAAGCATACCGTTCATAGAGTACATAGGGGAGAAGGTTTTGAGTTATTAATGTCACGTATTGGGATACAGTGAAAAGTATTTGAACCTTCCTCCCGGTACCCTCACCAGCTCAGTACAGGCCTGGGTCACTCTTCGAACCCTGACCTTCCCTCTCACTCCCTTCTCATTGGGCAGGAGTAATTTTTGACATTTCAGTGGGTGGCACAGCGGGTTAGCGCTGCTGCCTCACAGCGCCGGGGACCGGGGGTTCGATTCCCGGCTTGGGTCACTGTCTGTGCGGAGTCTGCACATTCTCCCCATGTCTGCGTGGGTTTCCTCCGGGTGCTCCGGTTTCCGCCCACAGTCCGAAAGACATGGATTGGCCGTGCTAAATTCTCCCTCAGTGTTACCCGAACAGGCGCCGGAGTGTGGCGACCGGGGGATTTTCACTGTAACTTCATTGCAGTGTTAATGTCAGCTGACTCGTGACAAGAATAAATAAACTTAAAGTTAAATTCTCCCTCAGGGTACCCGAATGTCCTCACCCTCATCCACACTGATGTTAACTTTCCCTTAACCCCAGGTTGCAGTACAGGTTGGCACAGAACTTTATGAGCTTGCAATGCGTCCATTGAGTTTTAGTGTGCGAAAGGTTACTCAGGGATAATTGGTTTATGAGCAGTAAGTAATCAACTCCTGATAGTTGGAATGAAGTCGTGTGATTTAAGTTTGTCGCTGCTCTGGCAACTGGTCTCCAAACAAGAGGATGAACTCTGAGCAGAGATTGCATCACGGGCATCTCTGGGCAAGAGCTTGCCAAAAGAAACTCAACTCGCAAAGGCACAGTTCACCAAGCGAAACAACCCACCAACTCACCAAGCGAGACGCACCCAACTCACCAAACGAGACCAACCGAACTCACCAAGCGAGACCCACCCAACTCACCAAACAAGACCAACCGAACTCACCAAGCGAGACCCACCCAACTCACCAAGCGAGACCCACCCAACTCACCAAGCGAGACCCACCCAACTCACCAAGCGAGACCCACCCAACTCACCAAGCGAGACCCACCCAACTCACCAAGCGAGACCCACCCAACTCACCAAGCGAGGCCCACCCAACTCACCAAGCGAGACGCACCCAACTCACCAACACAGACCCACCCAACTCAGCAAGCGAGACCCACCCAACTCACCAACCAATGCCAACCCAACTCAGCAATCAGGACCAACCCAACTCACCAACCCAGACCCCTCCCCCAACTCACCAACCCAGACCCCACCCCCAACTCACCAACCCAGACTCCTCCCCAACTCACCAACCCAGACCCCTCCCCCAACTCACCAACCCAGACTCCTCCCCAACTCACCAACCCAGACCCCTCCCCCAACTCACCAACCCAGACCCCTCCCCCAACTCACCAACCCAGACCCCTCCCCAACTCACCAACCCAGACCCCTCCCCCCAACCCACCAACTGAGACCCCTCCCCCAACTCACCAACCCAGAACCCTCCCCCAACTCACCAACCCAGACCCCTCCCCCAACTCACCAACCCAGACCCCTCCCCCAACTCACCAACCCAGACCCCTCCCCCAACTCACCAACCCAGACCCCTCCCCCAACTCACCAACCCAGACCCCTCCCCCAACTCACCAACCCAGACCCCTCCCCCAACTCACCAACCCAGACCCCTCCCCCGACTCACCAACCCAGACCCCTCCCCCAACTCACCAACCCAGACCCCTCCCCCAACTCACCAACACAGACCCCTCCCCCAACTCACCAACCCAGACCCCTCCCCCAACTCACCAACCCAGACCCCTCCCCCAACTCACCAACCCAGACCCCTCCCCCAACTCACCAACCCAGACCCCTCCCCCAACTCACCAACCCAGACCCCTCCCCCAACTCACCAACCCAGACCCCTCCCCCAACTCACCAACCCAGACCCCTCCCCCAACTCACCAACCCAGACCCCTCCCCCAACTCACCAACCCAGACCCCTCCCCCAACTCACCAACCCAGACCCCTCCCCCAACTCACCAACACAGACCCCTCCCCCAACTCACCAACCCAGACCCCTCCCCCAACTCACCAACCGAGACCCTCCCCCTACTCACCAACCCAGAACCCTCCCCCAACTCACCAACCCAGACCCCTCCCCCAACTCACCAACCCAGACCCCTCCCCCAACTCACCGATAATGAGGGACTTTTGGAACTCACCGTTAACCACTGCTAAGTGCATCTGAAAGTGAGGTTGTGAATGTAGCCCAATCCATCACGCAAACCAGCCTCCCATCCATTGACTCTGTCTACACTTCCCGCTGCCTCGGGGAAAAGCAGCCGGCATAATCAAGGACCCCCACGCACCCCGGACATTCTCTCTTCCACCTTCTTCCGTCGGGGGAAAAAGATACAAAAGTCTGAGGTCACGGACCGACCGACTCAAGAACAGCTTCTTCCCTGCTGCTGTCAGACTTTTGAATGGACCGACCTCGCATTAAGTTGATCTTTCTCTACACCCTAGCTATGACTGTAACACTATATCCTGCACTCTCTCCTTTCCTTCTCCCCTATGTACTCTGTGAACGGTATGCTTTGTCTGTACAACGCGCAAGAAACAATACTTTTCACTGTATCCCAATACATGTGACAACAATAAATCAAATCCTTCTCCCCTATGTACTCTATGAACGGTATGCTTTGTCTGTATAGCGCGCAAGAAACAATACTTTTCACTGTATCCCAATACATGTGACAACAATAAATCAAATCCTTCTCCCCTATGTACTCTATGAACGGTATGCTTTGTCTGTATAGCGCGCAAGGAACAATACTTTTCACTGTATCCCAATACATGTGACAACAATAAATCAAATCCTTCTCCCCTATGTACTCTATGAACGGTATGCTTTGTCTGTATAGCGCGCAAGAAACAATACTTTTCACTGTATCCCAATACATGTGACAACAATAAATCAAATCCTTCTCCCCTATGTACTCTATGAACGGTATGCTTTGTCTGTATAGCGCGCAAGAAACAATACTTTTCACTGTGTCCCAATACATGTGACAACAATAAATCAAATTCAATCAAAAAACCTTCAGAGCAGGTTGTGAAACTGATTATTGAGAAGCGTTGTACTCTGATCTGTCGTTGGGAGGTGCCTGAGTTTTGTCTGTTGCCGACCTTTGTGTTTTATAACCCATGTCACTCTAAGGCCACATGAATCACAGTTTCCTCACCCTGGGTTTCAGTTTTTGGAGCGTTAATCACTTTATTGAAGAAGGCATTGCGATTACGTAGTTCTTGCGTCGTTTGGCATCGACCTCTTGCTATCAATAGTTACCTTTGAACCCCCCACCTCAAGCTTATAAGCGTCAACGCAAGTGTCACCATCCTCTCATTGGCTTCTGGCCCCTTGTGGCTAAGACGTGTTGGAGGATGAGCTTTTCTGAGAACCTCGTGCTGACGCTCCTTCACCTCTCCGCACTGTCCTCTGCGTCACGGTAAGTGAGCGCCCGTTCCGTGTCTGTTCCGTGTTACGCCACCTTGTCATGGAGGGACCTCGATCAATGCCACGGGAGACTGGGGAGAGGCCAGAACCTTCGCCTCTCTCCTCCCTGAACAGCTCATCTGATTGTGGGGTTCCGTGCGGCTGGGGCGGGGGGGGGGCGGGGGGGGGGGTTGCTGGGGAGCGGAGGCTGGGCTGGGGTCAGATGGCCGGATGGCAGGTTTGTCCTCCAGACCTGCTTGGAGCCAGATATTTCAGTCATGGTAAGGCTGCGATGCACTCTGCGGCCAAACAGCCTGCTGTCAGTGGCTGTCGGGAAAATCCAGCATTAATCCGCACCCTGGGAGCATGTTTGATTTGGTTCATTATTGTCACATGTATCGGGATACAGTGAAAAGTATTGTTTCTTGCGCGCTATACAGACAAAGCATACCGTTCATAGAGTACATAGGGGAGAAGGATTTGATTTATTATTGTCACATGTATCGGGATACAGTGAAAAGTATTGTTTCTTGCGTGCTATACAGACAAAGCATACCGTTCATAGAGTACATAGGGGAGAAAGATTTGATTTATTATTGTCACATGTATCGGGATACAGTGAAAAGTATTGTTTCTTGCGCGCTATACAGACAAAGCATACCGTTCATAGAGTACATAGGGGAGAAGGAAAGGAGAGAGTGCAGAATGTGGTGTTACGGTCATAGCTAGGGTGTAGAGAAAGATCAACTTAATGCGAGGTAGGTCCATTCAAACGTCTGACGGCAGCAGGGAAGAAGCTGTTCTTGAGTCGGTTGGTACGTGATCTCAGACTTTTGTATCTTTTTCCCGACGGAAGAAGGTGGAAGAGAGAATGTCCGGGGTGCGTGGGGGTCCTTGATTATGCCGGCTGCTTTTCCCCGAGGCTGCGGGAAGTGTAGACAGAGTCAATGGATGGGAGGCTGGTTTGCGTGATGGATTGGGCTACATTCATGACCTGTTGTGGTTTCTTGCGGTCTTGGGCAGAGCAGGAGCCCAGACCAAGCTGTGATACAACCAGAAAGAATGCTTTCTATGGTGCATCTGTAAAAGTTGGTGAGAGTCGTAGCGGACATGCCAAATTTCCTTAGCCTCCTGAGAAAGTAGAGGCGTTGGTGGGGCTTTCTTAACTATAGTGTCGGCATGGAGGGGGGAGCAGGACAGGTTGTTGGTGATCTGGACACCTAAAAACCTGAAGCTCTCGACCCTTTCTACTTCGTCCCCGTTGATGTGGGCAGGGGCTCCTTTACGCTTCCTGAAGTCGATGACAATCTCCTTCGTTTTGTTGACATTGAGGGAGAGATTATTGTTGCCGCACCAGTTCACCAGATTCTCTGCCTCTTTCCTGTACTCTGTCTCATCATTGTTTGAGATCCGTCCCACTACGGTGGTGTCGTCAGCAAACTTAAAAATCGAGTTTGAGGGGAATTTGGCCGCACTGTCAAAGGTGTCTAAGGAGGATAGTAGGGGGCTGAAAACACAGCCTTGTGGGGCACCGGTGTTGAGGATGATGAGGTTGGCAGGCAGGCGAGAGGTGTATGTAACATTGCATTCTATAAACAAACCTAATATCAAGAAAGGTCTAGTTATTATTTACTAACTAGCTCGGATAAAATGTAACATGGTGGCAGTATGTGGTTGCCAGGTCTGGAAAATGCAGTCTGGAATTTTCCAGTCCCTCCACAACAGAATCTCGGGGGCATGTGATATTCCAATTGTCACCTCATCAGAGTCTTATAAAACCCCTCAAAAGTATCGCTGAGGCTGTATAAGGCTCTGGTCAGACCCCATTTGGAGTATTGTGAGCAGTTTTGGGCCCCGTATCTAAGGAAGGATGTGCTGGCCTTGGAGAGGGTCCAGGGGAGGTTCAGAAGAATGATCCCTGGAATGAAGAGCTTGTCGTATGAGGAACGGTTGAGGACTCTGGGTCTGCACTCGATGGAGTTTAGAAGGATGAGGAGGGGGTGGAATCTCATTGAAACTTGCAGAATACTGAAAGGCCTGGATAGAGTGGACATGGGGAAGATCCTTGCATTAGTCAGAGAGACTGGGATCCAAGGGCACAGACTCAGGGATGGCGGGACTGATGGATGAGGAGAGATTGACCAGGTTAGGATTGTTTTCGCTGGAGTTCAGACGAATGAGGGGGAATCTCATAGAGATTTATAAAATTCTAACAGGACTAGACAGGGTAGATGCAGGGAGGATGTTCCCGATGGTGGGGGGAGTCCAGAACCGGGGGGTCACAGTCTGAGGATTCGGGGTAGACCATTTAGGACGGAGGTGAGGAGACATTTCTTCACCCGGTGAGCCTGTGGAATTCATTACCACAGGAAGCAGTTGATGCCAAAACATTGAATGTATTGAAGAGGCGGCTGGATGTAGCACTTGGGGCGAACGGGGTCAAAGGTTATTGGGGGGGAAAGCAGGATTAGGCTATTGAGTTGGACGATCAGCCATGATGGTGATGAATGGTGGAGCAGGCTCGAAGGGCCGAATGGCCTCCTCCTCCTCCGATCTTCTATGTTTCTATGACCCTTTAGGACAAAGATGAGGAGGAATTTCTTCAGCCAGAGGGTGGTGAATCTGTGGAATACGTTGCCACAGAGGAGGCCGGGTCGTTGAGTGTCTTTAAGATGGAGATAGATCGGTTCTTGATTGGTAAGGGGGTGAAAGGTTAGAGGGGAAAAGGCAGGAGATGGGATTGAGAAACATATCTGTCATGGTGGAGCAGACTCGATGGGCCGAATGGTCTAATTCTGCTCCTATCTCCTCTGGTGATTGAAGCTGATACCTCCATTGTCGGAGGGGTTGCCCCTCTGGTAGGTTGTTGGCTGGAGGTCCTTTTGCTTCCTCCGTCAACTTCGAGGACCGCATTGGCATGGGTGGCAGAGCAGGGGTGGGGTGAGAGCATGGTGGAGAGGGGGGGGGGGGAGTGAGGGCAACAAGGCTGACCCTTTCACCCCATGGGTCCCTGGGTCAGAGCGCTCCATGTCCCGAAAATCCGCACTCGTTTCCCAACCTTTTCCGAAGCGAACTTGGCCAAATGTCCACTCTGGGAGCCTGTCTCCCATATCGTTCCCAAGCAGCCACAGGGGCGGAGGTTGGGGGGGGGGTGAATCCCCAGGGTAATTTCCTGTGTCTCTTTCCACAGACAGTTGGAACGGACGCTGAATGCTACGTTGGGCGGTGAATCACGATCACCGGGGCGAACGGATGGAGGTGAGTGCGGCAGAGGTTCGGAGAGCTCGGAATTTCCCCTGGGACGTAGGCCAGCAAAGACGATTCAGGAAAGCGGCCCAATGGACAACAGGAAAGGGGACACAGTATGGATGAGAGATCCTGCAGAGGGATCTCTGTACTATCATGGGGAGAGTGTAGAGGGAGCTCTGTACTGTCAGGGGGTGTGTAGAGGGAGCTCTGTACTGTCAGGGGGAGTGTAGAGGGAGCTCTGTACTGTCAGGGGGAGTGTAGAGGGAGCTCTGTACTGTCAGGGGGAGTGTAGAGGGAGCTCTGTACTGTCAGGGGGGTGTAGAGGGAGCTCTGTACTGTCAGGGGGTGTAGAGGGAGCTCTGTACTGTCAGGGGGGTGTAGAGGGAGCTCTGTACTGTCAGGGGGGTGTAGAGGGAGCTCTGTACTATCATGGGGAGAGTGTAGAGAGTGCTCTGTACTGTCAGGGGGGGAGTGTAGCGGGAGCTCTGTACTGTCAGGGGGGAGTGTAGAGGGAGCTCTGTACTGTCAGGGGGGGAGTGTAGCGGGAGCTCTGTACTGTCAGGGGGAGTGTAGAGGGAGCTCTGTACTGTCAGCGGGAGTGTAGGGGGAGCTCTGTACTGTCAGGGGGAGTGTAGAGGGAGCTCTGTACTGTCAGGGGGGGAGTGTAGCGGGAGCTCTGTACTGTCAGGGGGGAGTGTAGAGGGAGCTCTGTACTGTCAGGGGGGGAGTGTAGCGGGAGCTCTGTACTGTCAGGGGGAGTGTAGAGGGAGCTCTGTACTGTCAGGGGGGAGTGTAGAGGGAGCTCTGTACTGTCGGGGGGAGTGTAGGGGGAGCTCTGTACTGTCAGGGGGAGTGTAGAGGGAGCTCCGTACTGTCAGGGGGAGTGTAGAGGGAGCTCTGTACTGTCAGGGGGAGTGTAGAGGGAGCTCCGTACTGTCAGGGGGAGTGTAGAGGGAGCTCTGTACTGTCGGGGGGAGTGTAGGGGGAGCTCTGTACTGTCAGGGGGAGTGTAGAGGGAGCTCTGTACTGTCAGGGGGGGAGTGTAGCGGGAGCTCTGTACTGTCAGGGGGGAGTGTAGAGGGAGCTCTGTACTGTCAGGGGGGGAGTGTAGCGGGAGCTCTGTACTGTCAGGGGGAGTGTAGAGGGAGCTCTGTACTGTCAGGGGGGAGTGTAGAGGGAGCTCTGTACTGTCGGGGGGAGTGTAGGGGGAGCTCTGTACTGTCGGGGGGAGTGTAGGGGGAGCTCTGTACTGTCGGGGGGAGTGTAGGGGGAGCTCTGTACTGTCAGGGGGAGTGTAGAGGGAGCTCCGTACTGTCGGGGGGAGTGTAGGGGGAGCTCTGTACTGTCAGGGGAAGTGTAGAGGGAGCTCTGTACTGTCAGGGGAAGTGTAGAGGGAGCTCTGTACTGTCGGGGGGAGTGTAGAGGGAGCTCTGTACTGTCGGGGGGAGTGTAGGGGGAGCTCTGTGCTGCATTAACAGTCTCTGGTTGTATGTTACAGTTGTGTTAACCTCCTGTGATTTCAACGACAACTCAAACCCATTCTGCGGCTGGTTACAAGGAACAGATGATAATGGCAATTGGCAACGTATGTTCGGGCCTACTCCAACTCAGGGCACGGGCCCTTCGGGGGACTATCCGAATGGAAGTAAGCAGTATTCTTTATTCCCCCTCTCCCCCGCCTCCTCTCTCTCCCCCTCTACCTGTCTCTCTGTCTGTCTCTCACACTTTCTGTCCCTCTCTCTTTGTCTCTCTCTCTCTGTTTCTCCCTCTCTGTCTGTCTATCTCTCTCTATCCCTCTGTCTCCCTCACTCTCTCTATCTTTCTCTCTCTCTGTTTCTCCCTCTCTGTCTCCCTCACTCTCTCTATCTTTCTCTCTCTCTGTCTCTCTCTGTCTGTGAGGCAGCGGTGCGAACCACTAGGCCTCTGATCAGCCACGATCTTATTGAATGGCTTAGTAGGCCTGAGGGACCAGTTGGCCCAATCTTGCTCTGAGATCTTATGATGTTTTTCTGATAGGCTATGTTTCTTCAGAAGGAACTCTCCCAATGCAGACAATAAAAATATCGCAAAACTTACTCCAACTTATAAATCAAAGGAAGGGTTTAATAAAGAAACTTCATTACTCCAAAGCTTGGGGCCTCTCCCTGGGCCACTCCAAGCTCCCCACAATTCCGAACAAGTTCTTATTTATAGTGAGTCAGCTGACCATCACATCATTCTGTCATTGGTCTCCATGGTTTATCATAGAATCTCTACAGCACAGAAAGAGGCCATTCGGCCCATCGAGTCTGCACCGACCACAATCCCACCCAGGCCCTACCCCCATATCCCTACATATTTTACCCGCGAATCCCTCTAACCTACGCATCCCAGGACAACTAAGGGGCAATTTTAGCACGGCCAATCGACCCAACCCGCACATCTTTGGACTGGGTCAACAGATTCTTACAGCTCGTTACCATTGGTCGACATGACGTCCAGTACAAAGTTGTCACCGGTTACACTCGAACGGGTTTGATGCGCGACAATCGAGCACGAGACACAAGGCTTCAGCGATTGAAGGCTTTTATTGTCTAACAATGGAACTATTTAAACACGAGTACACCATTCCAGACTGGAGGGGTCCCGCCCGAGCAGAGGGTCTTATACCTCTCCCAGGAGACGGGGCCCGACCGGGATGTGCCACAACAGCATCCACCACAGGTATATTAATCCCACAGTGTAAACACCCTAATCCAACAACAACATTATAACAACCCCCACAGTGTCAACACCCTAACCCAACAGCAACATTAGAATAACCCCACAGTGGTAACCAACGATGGTTCACCACAGGGCTGGACTCACCATTAACCTCTCCCGTTCTACATTGCAGCCGGACATTACATTTACCAAGAGGCTGACGATTTCACAAAAGGTCAGTCGGTGAGGCTGGACAGTCCGTCCTTGGCTGTGTCGGGGGTCGTATGTGTGGAGTTCCGCTACTATATGTACGGAGCAGATCCCGACAACGCTCTGAGCGTCATCCTGAAAGGCTCGTCCATCCAGCAGCGGGTTTGGAGTCGGACTGGAGTTCAGAGTCCTTCCTGGCTACACGGAGAAGTGGATCACTTGTTCATGGCTCCAACGCAAATCAAGGCAAGACTTACCATCGTGGATCACTCCCCCCTCATAGCATTGTCTCGGGCATTGAGTGAGGTTCCAGTGCCAAGCAATTGGGCTTTGGAAAACTCTCTCACGGGATGTGGGGCCTCGCTGGCCAATTTAGCATGGCCAATCCACCCAACCTGCACATCTTTGGACACTAAGGGCCAATTTAGCATGGCCAATCCACCCAACCTGCACATCTTTGGACACTAAGGGACAATTTAGCATGGCCAATCCACCCAACCTGCACATCTTTGGACACTAAGGGACAATTTAGCATGGCCAATCCCCCTAACCTGCACATCTTTGGACATTAAGGGGCAATTTAGCACGGCCAATCCACCTAACCTACACATCTTTGGACACTAAGGGGCAGTTGATACCCATCGCTAATTGCCCCTTGAGAAGGTGGTGGGTGAGCCGCCATCTTGAACCCGTTGCATCCCCTGTGGGTCCGCCCACTGTGATGTTAGAGGGGGGGAGTTCCAGGATTTTGACCCCAGTGACAGTGAAGGAATGGCCGATATGTTTAGAAACACGGAATCCCTACAGTGCAGAAGGAGGCCATTCGGCCCCTCGAGTCTGCACCGACCACAATCCCACCCAGCCCCTAACCCCGTACTCCATCGATTTACCCGGCTAATCCCTCTAACCTACGCATCCCAGGACACTAAGGGCCAATTTAGCATGACCAATCCACCTAACCTACACACCTTTGGACACTAAGGGGCAATTTAGCATGGCCAATCCCCCTAACCTGCACATCTTTGGACATTAAGGGGCAATTTAGCACGGCCAATCCACCTAACCTCCACATCTTTGGACACTAAGGGGCAATTTAGCACGGCCAATCCACCCAACCTGCACATCTTTGGACACTAAGGGCCAATTTAGCATGGCCAATCCACCCAACCTGCACATCTTTGGACACTAAGGGCCAATTTAGCATGGCCAATCCACCCAACCTGCACATCTTTGGACACTAAGGGACAATTTAGCATGGCCAATCCACCCAACCTGCACATCTTTGGACACTAAGGGACAATTTAGCATGGCCAATCCCCCTAACCTGCACATCTTTGGACACTAAGGGCCAATTTAGCATGGCCAATCCACCCAACCTGCACATCTTTGGACACTAAGGGGCAATTTAGCATGGCCAATCCACCCAACCTGCACATCTTTGGACACTAAGGGCCAATTTAGCATGGCCAATCCACCCAACCTGCACATCTTTGGACACTAAGGGGCAATTTAGCATGGCCAATCCCCCTAACCTGCACATCTTTGGACACTAAGGGGCAATTTAGCATGGCCGATCCCCCTAACCTGCACATCTTTGGACAATAAGGGGGCAATTTAGCACGGCCAATTCCCCTAACCTGCACATCTTTCGGACTGTGCGTGGAAACCGGAGCACCCGGAGGAAACCCACGCAGACACGGGGAGAACGTGCAGACTCCACACAGACAGTGACCCGAGCCGGGAATCAAACCCGGGTCCCTGGTGCCATGAGGCAGCAGCGCTAACCCACTGTGCTACCATGCCGCCCCCAAGGGTAGACTTTGCGAATAACCTCCCCTCCCCCTCCACCCACCCACACCTTCCTCTCCCACTAAGTATGAGTAATAAACCTCAGTGCATCGCGTTTAACTTACGCCTTTCAATGTGGCAGGTCACCTTCGAAGCCGTTCGAGGGTCTACTCCGTCATGTGACACAGCGGTGGACAACATCAGGGTCAGGACGGGGCACTGTTCCGGTAAGCTTGCGTCCCCCAAAACCTCCTTCCGAACATTCTTTGCCCCTCTTTCGGTCTCTCTGGACATTCCCCGGTAATCATTCGGAAACAAGGAAGGATCCAATCCCACTTGCTGTGAAGGCCCGGGTGCCGAATTAGGGCCTGTTCTGACTAGGCCCGAGCTCCACAGCGCCCCCCACCCCACCCTGCCGCCCCTCTGGCCAATTTGTGAACTTTTCTCCTCACTGCACCCTCGGTGGTGGCCAGGACGGAAGATTCCAGAAGCTAAAAACAAAACTGCGAGTTAAGTTCAATCCTTTCAGCCTCTGATTGTCTCTGCAGAAGCGAGTGTCAAGCAAAAGTTTGGTAACTCCAAGGAATTTTATGTAGTTAGCCTAGACCTCAACTTTAGCATTTGATTTTAGCATCGGGCAAGGCTCGTAAGATCCCACCCCCGGCCAATGGAGGATTCCGTTCTGCCAGCCTTTTCATGGGGCGGGCGTGCCGGTGGAATTCTGATCTAAGTGACAATTTAGCATGGCCAATCCACCTGACCCGCACATCTTTGGACACTAAGGGGCAATTTAGCACGGCCAATCCACCTAACCTGTACATCTTTGGACACTAAGGGACAATTTAGCACGGCCAATCCACCTAACCTGCACATCTTTGGACACTAAGGGGCAATTTAGCACGGCCAATCCACCTAACCTGTACATCTTTGGACACCAAGAGGCAATTTAGCATGGCCAATCCACCAGACCCGCACATCTTTGGACACTAAGGGGCAATTTAGCACGGCCAATCCACCTAACCCGCACATCTTTGGACACTAAGGGGCAATTTAGCATGGCCAATCCACCTAACCTGCACATCTTTGGACACTAAGGGGCAATTTAGCATGGCCAATCCACCTAACCTGCACATCTTTGGACACTAAGGGACAATTTAGCATGGCCAATCCACCTAACCTGCACATCTTTGGACACTAAGGGACAATTTAGCATGGCCAATCCACCTAACCTGCACATCTTTGGACACTAAGGGACAATTTAGCATGGCCAATCCACCTAACCTGCACATCTTTGGACACTAAGGGACAATTTAGCATGGCCAATCCACCTAACCTGCACATCTTTGGACACTAAGGGACAATTTAGCATGGCCAATCCACCTAACCTGCACATCTTTGGACACTAAGGGACAATTTAGCATGGCCAATCCACCTAACCTGCACATCTTTGGACACTAAGGGACAATTTAGCATGGCCAATCCACCTAACCTGCACATCTTTGGACACTAAGGGACAATTTAGCATGGCCAATCCACCTAACCTGCACATCTTTGGACACTAAGGGGCAATTTAGCATGGCCAATCCACCTAACCTGTACATCTTTGGACACCAAGAGGCAATTTAGCATGGCCAATCCACCAGACCCGCACATCTTTGGACACTAAGGGGCAATTTAGCATGGCCAATCCCCCTAACCTGCACATCTTTGGACACCAAGAGGCAATTTAGCATGGCCAATCCACCTGACCCGCACATCTTTGGACACTAAGGGGCAATTTAGCACGGCCAATCCACCTAACCTGTACATCTTTGGACACCAAGAGGCAATTTAGCATGGCCAATCCACCTAACCTGCACATCTTTGGACACTAAGGGACAATTTAGCATGGCCAATCCACCTAACCTGCACATCTTTGGACACTAAGGGGCAATTTAGCATGGCCAATCCCCCTAACCTACACATCTTTGGACACTAAGGGGCAATTTAGCATGGCCAATCCCCCTAACCTGCACATCTTTGGACACTAAGGGGCAATTTAGCATGGCCAATCCCCCTAACCTACACATCTTTGGACACTAAGGGGAAATTTAGCATGGCCAATCCCCCTAACCTGCACATCTTTGGACACTAAGGGGCAATTTAGCATGGCCAATCCACCTGACCCGCACATCTTTGGACACTAAGGGGCAATTTAGCATGGCCAATCCCCCTAACCTACACATCTTTGGACACTAAGGGGCAATTTAGCATGGCCAATCCACCTAACCTGTGCATCTTTGGACACTAAGGGGCAATTTAGCATGGCCAATCCCCCTAACCTACACATCTTTGGACACTAAGGGGCAATTTAGCATGGCCAATCCACCTAACCTGTACATCTTTGGACACCAAGAGGCAATTTAGCATGGCCAATCCACCTGACCCGCACATCTTTGGACACTAAGTGACAATTTAGCATGGCCAATCCACCTAACCTACACATCTTTGGACACTAAGGGACAATTTAGCATGGCCAATCCACCTAACCTGCACATCTTTGGACACTAAGGGGCAATTTAGCATGGCCAATCCCCCTAACCTACACATCTTTGGACACTAAGGGGCAATTTAGCCTGGCCAATCCCCCTAACCTGCACATCTTTGGACACTAAGGGGCAATTTAGCATGGCCAATCCCCCTAACCTACACATCTTTGGACACTAAGGGGAAATTTAGCATGGCCAATCCCCCTAACCTACACATCTTTGGACACTAAGGGGCAATTTAGCACGGCCAATCCCCCTAACCTGCACATCTTTGGACACTAAGGGGCAATTTAGCATGGCCAATCCACCTAACCTGCACATCTTTGGACACCAAGGGGCAATTTAGCATGGCCAATCCACCTAACCCGCACATCTTTGGACACTAAGGGGCAAATGTGAAGCTGCATTGTCGTTCGGACTGTTGGTGGAAAAATCCGAGCCAATAAGTTCACTCCAGTTAAGACTCAAATGACCCACTCGGGAGCTTTACCCAAACAAAGTTTATTTAGGAACACGGTTAAAATATAACAGAAAGAATTCGAGTAACTTTTACCAATTAAACATGACGAAGTATAATTCGTGACAGCTAGTTCTCTCTGTTGTTCCAATTTATCAGTATTCCCCTGCAGATCTGAATCCCTTCTTCAGAAGCTGTTAGCACAGAAACTCAAGATGCTGACATCGCTCCGAGATTTGCAGCCTTTTGACACTTCTGCAGGGTGATCCAGACGGACACTTGCCTTCCAATTCCCGAGTTAGGGTTGACTAGAAGATTCCAATGTGCCTTTCTTTGCCCCCTGCAGATTGCATCGCCCCCTGCAACTTCGATCAGTATGGTGATCTGTGCGGCTGGATCAATGAGGACTCTCCGCCTTGGATTCCCTTCGACCAATGGAGTGGGCAGACCGATACGCAGAACAGCGGACCCGATGATGACTTTTCCAAGCCTGGACGTAAGGCGGCCGGGGGTTCGAGTCCGGATTTACCTGGGGGTGGGAGGTGCCGAGTCGGGGGGGGGGTGTGTATGTGGGGGTGGGGGGGGGGGGGGGGGGGGGTGGGTGGGGGGGGGGGTGATGTATGTCAGGGCATGCCCCTTTAAGAGAGCAGATGCCAAGTGGCAGATCCACCCTGAGTGGCGGTTGCCTTGCCAGTCTGGCACTGACTCTGCTTGGGTAAATACACATCCACAAACAATTCCAGTTCGTCTGGACTTGCGGATAGCGAAGAGCATTGTCGGGCAATACAGCAGGATATACATAGGCTGGAAAATTGGGCGGAGAGGTGGCAGATGGAGTTTAATCCGGATAAATGCAAAGTGATGCATTTTGGAAGAAATAATGTCGGGAGGAGTTATACAATAAATGGCAGAGTCATCAGGAGTATAGAAACACAGAGGGACCTAGGTGGGCAAGTCCACAAATCCTTGAAGGTGGCAACACAGGTGGAGAAGGTGGTGAAGAAGGCATATGGTATGCTTGCCTTTATAGGACAGGGTATTGAGTATAAAAGCTGGAGTCTGATGATGCAGCTGTATAGAACGCTGGTTAGGCCACATTTGGAGTACTGCGTCCAGTTCTGGTCGCCGCACTACCAGAAGGACATGGAGGCGTTAGAGAGAGTGCAGAGAAGGTTTACCAGGATGCTGCCTGGTATGGAGGGTCTTAGCTATGAGTAGAGATTGGGTAAACTGGGGTTGTTCTCCCTGGAAAGACGGAGAATGAGGGGAGATCTAATAGAGGTGTACAAGATTATGAAGGGGATAGATAGGGTGAACGGTGGGAAGCTTTTTCCCAGATCGGAAGTGACGATCACGAGGGGTCACGGGCTCAAGGTGAGAGGGGCGAAGTATAACTCAGATATTAGAGGGATGTTTTTTACACAGAGGGTGGTGGGGGCCTGGAATGCGCTGCCAAGTAGGGTGGTGGAGGCAGGCACGCTGACATCGTTTAAGACTTAGCTGGATAGTCACATGAGCAGCCTGGGAATGGAGGGATACAAACGATTGGTCTTGTTGGACACTAAGGGGCAATTTAGCATGGCCAATCCCCTAACTCTCACATCTTTGGACTGTGGGAGGAAACCGGAGCACCCGGAGGAAACCCACGCAGACACGGGGAGAATGTGCAGACTCCGCACAGGCAGTGACCCGAGCCGGGAATTGAACCTGGGTCCCTGGCGCTGTGAGGCAGCAGTGCTAACCCGCTGTGCCGCCGTGCTGCTTTAATGGGGGCGATGAGGACGGTGTCTGAGGGCCGTGTGTTTGGGCCAGAGCCTATGGACTGTCAAGGAGGGAAGCTAAACCTGTCGATGGTACCTGGGGGCGTCTCTCAGTTGGAGCCAGAGAGTTGAGTAAAGTGGCCGTGTTGGAATTGAGTCTGAACTCTTTGTGTACATCATTCTTTGTGGATTACAGGATCAAAGGTAGGGTTCTGAAGACTGTGGAGGGACAGAGAGATCTTGGGGTCCATATCCACAGATCTCTAAAGGTTGCCACTCAAGTGGATAGAGCTGTGAAGAAGGCCTATAATGTGTTAGCTTTTATTAACAGGGGGTTGGAGTTTAAGAGCCGTGGGGTTATGCTGCAACTGTACAGGACCTTGGTGAGACCACATTTGGAATATTGTGTGCAGTTCTGGTCACCTCACTATAAGAAGGATGTGGAAGCGCTGGAAAGAGTGCAGAGGAGATTTACCAGGATGCTGCCTGGTTTGGAGGGTAGGTCTTATGAGGAAAGGTTGAGGGAACTAGGGCTGTTCTCTCTGGAGCGGAGGAGGCTGAGGGGAGACTTAATAGAGGTTTATAAAATGATGAAGGGGTTAGATAGAGTGAATGTTCAAAGACTATTTCCTCGGGTGGATGGAGCTATTACAAGGGGGCATAACTGTAGGGTTCGTGGTGGGAGATACAGGAAGGATATCAGAGGTAGGTTCTTTACGCAGAGAGTGGTTGGGGTGTGGAATGGACTGCCTGCAGTGATAGTGGAGTCAGACACTTTAGGAACATTTAAGCGGTTATTGGATAGGCACATGGAGCACACCAGGATGATAGGGAGTGGGATAGCTTGATCTTGGTTTCAGAAAAAGCTCGGCACAACATCGTGGGCCGAAGGGCCTGTTCTGTGCTGCACTGTTCTATGTTCTTGTAGTTGGCGATCTAGCCTTTTGATTCCAGTCAGATCGAACTGCCTTCAATCTATCACGACCTCTTGTCCTTTTCTGATATAATATCACTGTTATTTTACAGTTGGCTTTTACATGTTAATGGACTCAACCATGACAAATCCCGGTGAAAAATCGCAATTAAAGAGTCCTCGAACCCTCTCAAATGGCTGCCTAAGCCTGAAGTTCCACTATTACATGTACGGCACTGCGACCAAGATGGAGTTGAATGTGTACGCACTAAAACAAGGTACGTGCCCGTCCCAAGGCGCCCTGTTCCTTTCAGATGTTTTGAGTGGGTTCACCAAGCCCCAAGAGAACGCGGACCCAATTCCATTCCATCCACTCACAGGATAACTCCCTCCCTCCCGCCTCTCCGCCGCCCTCTCTCCCTCAGCCCACCGAGCGAACCTCCATCGTTCCAAAGGGGAGACCTTGCCGTCTGGAACACCAAGATCAAGAGGGAGGAATTCAGGCAAATTTGCTGAAAGGGGAAAGGTTTGCGAGGGGCCGGGGAAGGTGGGGGCGGTTGGAGAGTGATGGGGAGGAGGTGTAATGTGACGGAATCGCGGGAGGGCGACAGCGCAGAAGGAGGCCATTCGGCCCATCGAGCCTGCACCAACCACAATCCCAGCCAGGCCCTAACCCCGTAATACACACCTATTTACCCACCTCATCCCGCTAATGCTAAGGGGCAATTTAGCACGGCCAATCCACCTAACCTACACATCTTTGGACACTAAGGGACAATTTAGCATGGCCAATCCACCTAACCTGCACATCTTTGGACATTAAGGGACAATTTAGCATGGCCAATCCACCTAACCTGCACATCTTTGGACACTAAGGGGCAATTTAGCATGGCCAATCCACCTAACCTGCACATCTTTGGACATTAAGGGACAATTTAGCATAGCCAATCCACCTAACCTGCACATCTTTGGGACACTAAGGGGCAATTTAGTATGGCCAATCCACCTAACTTGCACATCTTTGGACACTAAGGAACAATTTAGCATGGCCAATCCCCCTAACCTGCACATCTTTGGGACACTAAGGGGCAATTTAGTATGGGCAATCCACCTAACCTGCACATCTTTGGACACTAAGGGACAATTTAGCATGGCCAATCCACCTAACCTGCACATCTTTGGACACTAAGGGGCAATGTAGCATGGCCAACCCACCTAACCTGCACATCTTTGGACACTAAGGGGCAATTTAGCATGGCCAATCCACCTACCCAGCACATCTTTGGGACACTAAGGGGCAATTTAGCATGGCCAATCCACCTAACCTACACATCTTTGGACACTAAGGGGCAATTTAGCATGGCCAATCCACCTAACCTGCACATCTTTGGACACTAAGGGACAATTTAGCATGGCCAATCCACCTAACCTGCACATCTTTGGACACTAAGGGGCAATTTAGCATGGCCAATCCACCTAACCAGCACATCTTTGGACACTAAGGGGCAATTTAGCATGGCCAATCCACCTAACCAGCACATCTTTGGACACTAAGGGACAATTTAGCATGGCCAATCCACCTAACCAGCACATCTTTGGACACTAAGGGACAATTTAGCATGGCCAATCCCCCTAACCTGCACATCTTTGGACACTAAGGGACAATTTAGCATGGCCAATCCACCTAACCTGCACATCTTTGGACACTAAGGGGCAATTTAGCATGGCCAATCCACCTAACCCGCACATCTTTGGACACTAAGGGGCAATTTAGCATGGCCAATCCACCTAACCAGCACATCTTTGGACACTAAGGGACAATTTAGCATGGCCAATCCACCTAACCAGCACATCTTTGGGACACTAAGGGGCAATTTAGCATGGCCAATCCACCTAACCTGCACATCTTTGGACACTAAGGGACAATTTAGCATGGCCAATCCCCCTAACCTGCACATCTTTGGGACACTAAGGGGCAATTTAGTATGGCCAATCCACCTAACCTGCACATCTTTGGACACTAAGGGACAATTTAGCATGGCCAATCCACCTAACCTGCACATCTTTGGACACTAAGGGGCAATTTAGCATGGCCAACCCACCTAACCTGCACATCTTTGGACACTAAGGGGCAATTTAGCATGGCCAATCCACCTACCCAGCATATCTTTGGGACACTAAGGGGCAATTTAGCATGGCCAATCCACCTAACCTACGCATCTTTGGACACTAAGGGGCAATTTAGCATGGCCAATCCACCTAACCTGCACATCTTTGGACACTAAGGGACAATTTAGCATGGCCAATCCACCTAACCTGCACATCTTTGGACACTAAGGGGCAATTTAGCATGGCCAATCCACCTAACCAGCACATCTTTGGACACTAAGGGGCAATTTAACACGGCCAATCCACCTAACCAGCACATCTTTGGACACTAAGGGACAATTTAGCATGGCCAATCCACCTAACCAGCACATCTTTGGACACTAAGGGGCAATTTAACACGCCAATCCACCTAACCAGCACATCTTTGGACACTAAGGGACAATTTAGCATGGCCAATCCACCTAACCAGCACATCTTTGGACACTAAGGGACAATTTAGCATGGCCAATCCACCTAACCAGCACATCTTTGGACACTAAGGGACAATTTAGCATGGCCAATCCCCCTAACCTGCACATCTTTGGACACTAAGGGACAATTTAGCATGGCCAATCCACCTAACCCGCACATCTTTGGACACTAAGGGGCAATTTAGCATGGCCAATCCACCTAACCAGCACATCTTTGGACACTAAGGGACAATTTAGCATGGCTAATCCCCCTAACCTGCACATCTTTGGACACTAAGGGACAATTTAGCATGGCCAATCCCCCTAACCTGCACATCTTTGGACACTAAGGGACAATTTAGCATGGCCAATCCACCTAACCCGCACATCTTTGGACACTAAGGGGCAATTTAGCATGGCCAATCCACCTAACCAGCACATCTTTGGACACTAAGGGACAATTTAGCATGGCTAATCCCCCTAACCTGCACATCTTTGGACACTAAGGGACAATTTAGCATGGCCAATCCACCTAACCAGCACATCTTTGGGACACTAAGGGGCAATTTAGCATGGCCAATCCACCTAACCTGCACATCTTTGGACACTAAGAGACAATTTAGCATGGCCAATCCCCCTAACCTGCACATCTTTGGGACACTAAGGGGCAATTTAGTATGGCCAATCCACCTAACCTGCACATCTTTGGACACTAAGGGACAATTTAGCATGGCCAATCCACCTAACCAGCACATCTTTGGGACACTAAGGGGCAATTTAGTATGGCCAATCCACCTAACCTGCACATCTTTGGACACTAAGGGACAATTTAGCATGGCCAATCCACCTAACCTGCACATCTTTGGACACTAAGGGGCAATTTAGCATGGCCAACCCACCTAACCTGCACATCTTTGGACACTAAGGGGCAATTTAGCATGGCCAATCCACCTACCCAGCATATCTTTGGGACACTAAGGGGCAATTTAGCATGGCCAATCCACCTAACCTACACATCTTTGGACACTAAGGGGCAATTTAGCATGGCCAATCCACCTAACCTGCACATCTTTGGACACTAAGGGACAATTTAGCATGGCCAATCCACCTAACCTGCACATCTTTGGACACTAAGGGGCAATTTAGCATGGCTAATCCACCTAACCAGCACATCTTTGGACACTAAGGGGCAATTTAACACGGCCAATCCACCTAACCAGCACATCTTTGGACACTAAGGGACAATTTAGCATGGCCAATCCACCTAACCTGCACATCTTTGGACACTAAGGGGCAATTTAGCATGGCCAATCCACCTAACCAGCACATCTTTGGACACTAAGGGGCAATTTAACACGGCCAATCCACCTAACCAGCACATCTTTGGACACTAAGGGACAATTTAGCATGGCCAATCCACCTAACCAGCACATCTTTGGACACTAAGGGGCAATTTAACACGCCAATCCACCTAACCAGCACATCTTTGGACACTAAGGGACAATTTAGCATGGCCAATCCACCTAACCAGCACATCTTTGGACACTAAGGGACAATTTAGCATGGCCAGTCCACCTAACCAGCACATCTTTGGACACTAAGGGACAATTTAGCATGGCCAATCCCCCTAACCTGCACATCTTTGGACACTAAGGGACAATTTAGCATGGCCAATCCACCTAACCCGCACATCTTTGGACACTAAGGGGCAATTTAGCATGGCCAATCCACCTAACCAGCACATCTTTGGACACTAAGGGACAATTTAGCATGGCTAATCCCCCTAACCTGCACATCTTTGGACACTAAGGGACAATTTAGCATGGCCAATCCCCCTAACCTGCACATCTTTGGACACTAAGGGACAATTTAGCATGGCCAATCCACCTAACCCGCACATCTTTGGACACTAAGGGGCAATTTAGCATGGCCAATCCACCTAACCAGCACATCTTTGGACACTAAGGGACAATTTAGCATGGCTAATCCCCCTAACCTGCACATCTTTGGACACTAAGGGACAATTTAGCATGGCCAATCCACCTAACCAGCACATCTTTGGGACACTAAGGGGCAATTTAGCATGGCCAATCCACCTAACCTGCACATCTTTGGACACTAAGAGACAATTTAGCATGGCCAATCCCCCTAACCTGCACATCTTTGGGACACTAAGGGGCAATTTAGTATGGCCAATCCACCTAACCTGCACATCTTTGGACACTAAGGGACAATTTAGCATGGCCAATCCACCTAACCAGCACATCTTTGGGACACTAAGGGGCAATTTAGTATGGCCAATCCACCTAACCTGCACATCTTTGGACACTAAGGGACAATTTAGCATGGCCAATCCACCTAACCTGCACATCTTTGGACACTAAGGGGCAATTTAGCATGGCCAACCCACCTAACCTGCACATCTTTGGACACTAAGGGGCAATTTAGCATGGCCAATCCACCTACCCAGCATATCTTTGGGACACTAAGGGGCAATTTAGCATGGCCAATCCACCTAACCTACACATCTTTGGACACTAAGGGGCAATTTAGCATGGCCAATCCACCTAACCTGCACATCTTTGGACACTAAGGGACAATTTAGCATGGCCAATCCACCTAACCTGCACATCTTTGGACACTAAGGGGCAATTTAGCATGGCTAATCCACCTAACCAGCACATCTTTGGACACTAAGGGGCAATTTAACACGGCCAATCCACCTAACCAGCACATCTTTGGACACTAAGGGACAATTTCGCATGGCCAATCCACCTAACCACCACATCTTTGGACACTAAGGGGCAATTTAACACGGCCAATCCACCTAACCAGCACATCTTTGGACACTAAGGGACAATTTAGCATGGCCAATCCACCTAACCAGCACATCTTTGGACACTAAGGGACAATTTAGCATGGCCAATCCCCCTCACCTGCACATCTTTGGACACTAAGGGACAATTTAGCATGGCTAATCCCCCTAACCTGCACATCTTTGGACACTAAGGGACAATTTAGCATGGCTAATCCCCCTAACCTGCACATCTTTGGACACTAAGGGGTAATTTAGCACGGCCAATCCACCTAACCCGCACATCTTTGGGACACTAAGGGGCAGTTTAACACGGCCAAACGGCCCCTGGGACCTGCTCATTTCTCGATGTTCCTCTCTGACGCTCTGTGTTTTCACCAGCAGAGGGCAACCTGGGACTGCCGCTCTTCACCCTCATTGGGAATCAGCAGCCGGGCTGGAAGTTGGCAGAGGTGACCTACATCGGGGACGCAAAGATTCAGGTAGGCCGCACATTGGTCACATTCTCCTTACTTATAGGTGAGCAGGTCAGGAAAATGCAGCCTTGTGTGTGGGGGGGGGGGAGGCAGAAGATAAGGGGAAAATTCACCTCTTAGCGCCCTCGAGGAAGGCACGATAGGAGCTTAAAACCCTCAGCCTCGTCAGACCATAAGACATCAGAGCAGAATGAGGCCACTCGGCCCATCGAGTCTGCCCCGCCATTCAATCATGGCTGATATTTTTCTCATCCCCATTCTCCTGCCTTTTCCCCATAACCCCTGATCCCCTTATTAATCAAGAACCTATCTATCTCTGTCTTAAAGACACTCAACGACCCGGCCTCCACAGCCTTCTGCGGCAAAGAGTTCCACAGATTCACCACTCTCTGGCTGAAGAAATTCCTCCTCATCTCTGTTTTAAAGGATCGTCCCTTCAGCCTGAGGTTGTGCCCTCTGGTTCTAGTTTTTCCCACGAGTGGAAACATCCTCTCCACGTCCACTCTATCCAGGCCTCGCAGTATCCTGTAAGTTTCAATAAGATCCCTCCCCCTTCACCCTTCTAAACTCCAACGAGTACAGACCCAGAGTCCTCAACCGTTCCTCATACGACAAGCTCTTCATTCCAGGGATCATTCTTGTGAACCTCCCCTGGACCCTTTCCAAGGCCAGCACATCCTTCCTTAGATACGGGGCACAAAACTGCTCACAATACTCCAAATGGGGTCTGACCAGAGCCTTCACAGCCTCAGAAGTCCATCCCTGCTCTTGTATTCTAGCCCTCTCGACATGAATGCTAACATTGCATTTGCCTTCCTAACTGCCGACTGAACCTGCACGTTAACCTTAAGAGAATCTTGAACAATGACTCCCAAGACCCTTTGTGTTTCTGATTTCCTCAGCATTTCCCCAGTTGGAAAATAGTCCATTCCTCCTTCCAAAGTGCAGAACCTCACACTTTTCCACATTGTATTCCACCTGCCACTTCTTTGCCCACTCTCCGAACCTGTCCAAGTCCTTCTGCAGCCCCCCTGCTTCCTCAATACTACCTGTCCCTCTGCCTGTCCCGGTCAGTTGACGGTTAAGACCTCGCGAACCCACCCTGTGGGTCGAAGGGATGTCAGGCCGGAGAAAATGGTAAATATGAGGTCATCCATTTTGTTCGGAATAACAGCAAAGTGGACTATTATTTAAATGGTAAAAAATTGCAGCATGCTGCTGTGCAGAGGGACCTGGGTGTCCTTGTGCAGGAATCTCAAGGAGTTGGTTTGCAGGTGCAGCAGGTAATTAAGAAGGCAAATGGAATTTTGTCCTTCATTGCCAGAGGGATGGAGTTTAAAAACAGCGAGGTTATGTTGCCGCTGTATAAGGTGCTGGTGAGGCCACACCTGGAGTTACTGTGTACAGTTTTGGTCTCCTTACTTGAGAAAGGATATACTGGCACTGGAGGGGGTGCAGAGGAGATTCACTAGGTTGATTCCGGAGTTGAGAGGGTTGGCTTATGAGGAGAGACTGAGTAGACTGGGGCTATACTCATTGGAATTCAGAAGAATGAGGGGAGATCTGAAAGAAACATATAAGATTATGAAGGGAATAGATAAGATAGAAGCAGGGAAGTTGTTGGCGGCACGGTAGCACAGTGGTTAGCACTGCTGCTTCACAGCTCCAGGGTCCCGGGTTCGATGCTCGGGTCACTGTCTGTGTGGACTTTGCACATTCTCCTCGTGTCTGCGTGGGTTTCCTCCGGGTGCTCCGGTTTCCTCCCACAGTCCAAAGGTGTGCGGGTTAGGTTGATTGGCCAGGTTAAAAAAAAAAAAATTGCCCCTTAGAGTCCTGGGATGCGTAGGTTAGAGGGATGAGTGGGTAAAATATGTGGGGGTAGGGCCTGGGTGGGATTGTGGTCGGTGCAGACTCGATGGGCCGAATGGCCTCCTTCTGCACTGTAGGGTTTCTATGATTTCTATCTATGATTTCCCCTGGGGGGGTGAAACTAGAACTCGGGGGCATGGCCTCAAAATAAGGGGGGACAGATTTAGGACTGAGTTGAGGAGGAACTTCTTCACACAAAGAGTTGTGAATCTGTGGAATTCCCTGCCCAGTTGAGGCTACCTCGTTGAATGTCTTTAAGGCAAGGATGGATAGATTTTTGAACAGTAAAGGAATGAAGGGTTATGGTGAGCGGGCGGGTAAGTGGAGCTGAGTCCACGAAAAGATCAGCCATGATCTTATTGAATGGCGGGGCAGGCTCGAGGGGCCGGATGGCCTACTCCTGCTCCTAGTTCTTATGTTCTTATGAAAGCCCAGGGTGCAGGGATAATGGACGAGGGGAGGAAAGATGGGGGGGCAGGGGGAGTGTGACTCGCGATTCAAGTGAACCGACACAGCAAGATCCCAGAAGCCTCTGGGGGGCCCTGCGCAGGACCCCCTGCCAATCTGAATTACAGGGGAAGCATCGCCCTCCTTTGCCCTGTTGTTCCGGACCCTCCCCCTCCGTCCCTCCTGTGGGACATCCCCTTGTCCTGGCACTGGACGGTTCAGCTTGGATCGGGGAGGCGGGGGGGGAGATGGGAGGGGCAGATGGGGGGTCCGCGGGGGGGAGGGGGGAGGGGGATGTTGCAGGCTAGAATTGGCGACTGTCTGACTGCCAACCACTGAGGGGTGCCGCACGCGTGCTCCTGGTAGAATTGACCACTTTGTGCCACTCCTCATATCACCAACTCCCAGCCACCAGCTGGGTTACAACTGTACAAGACATTATTCTGTTTAAAGTTTATTTCTTAGCGTCACAAGTCGGCTTACATTAACACTGCAATGAAGTTACTTTGAAAATCCCCCCAGTCGCCACACTCCGGCGCCTGTTCGGGTAACACTGAGGGAGAATTTAGCACGGCCGACGCACCCTAACCAGCACGTCTTTAGACATGAAGGGGCAATTTAGCATGGCCAATCCCCCTAACCTGCACATCTTTGGACACTAAGGGGCAATTTAGCATGGCCAATCCACCTAACCTGCACATCTTTGGACGCTAAGGGGCAATTTAGCATGGCCAATCCACCTAACCTGCACATCTTTGGACGCTAAGGGGCAATTTAGCATGGCCAATCCACCTAACCTGCACATCTTTGGACACTAAGGGGCAATTTAGCATGGCCAATCCACCTAACCTGCACATCTTTGGACGCTAAGGGGCAATTTAGCATGGCCAATCCACCTAACCTGCACGTCTTTGGACACTAAGGGGCAATTTAGCATGGCCAATCCACCTAACCTGCACATCTTTGGACGCTAAGGGGCAATTTAGCATGGCCAATCCACCTAACCTGCACGTCTTTGGACACTAAGGGGCAATTTAGCATGGCCGATCCACCTAACCTACACATCTTTGGACGCTAAGGGGCAATTTAGCATGGCTAATTCACCTAACCTACACATCTTTGGACGCTAAGGGGCAATTTAGCATGGCTAATCCACCTAACCTGCACATCTTTGGACACTAAGGGTCAATTTAGCATGGCCAATCCACCTAACCTACACATCTTTGGACACTAAGGGGCAATTTAGCATGGCCAATCCACCTAACCCGCACATCTTTGGACACTAAGGGTCAATTTAGCATGGCCAATCCACCTAACCTACACATCTTTGGACACTAAGGGTCAATTTAGCATGGCCAATCCACCTAACCTGCACATCTTTGGACGTTAAGGGGCAATTTAGCACGGCCAATCCACCTAATCTACACATCTTTCAGACTGTGGGAGGAAACCGGAGCACCCGGAGGAAACCCACACAGACACGGGGAGAATGTGCAGACTCTGCACAGACAGTGTCCCAAGCTGGGAATCAAACCGGGCTCCCTGACACTGTGCTAACCACTGTGCCACACTTTTGGCTGAGGTCTTTTCGCCCTGGGTCGGGCGAGTCCAAAACGAGAGGGCAGAGGGGTGAGAGGGGAAAGGGACCCGAGGGGCAACCTTTTCACACAGCGGGTGTGTGGAATGAGCTGCCAGAGGAGGTGGTGGAGGCGGGTACAATGACAACATTGAAAAGACATTTGGACAGGGACGTGGATAGGGAAAGTAGAGGAATATGGGCCAAATGCAGGCAAATGGGACCAGTTGTTTTGGAAACCTGGTCAGCATGAATCATAGAAACCCTACAGTGCAGAAAGAGGCCATTCGGCCCATCGGGTCTGCACCGACCACAATCCCACCCAGGCCCTACCCCCATATCCCTACATATTTACCCACTAATCCCTCTAATCTAGGCATCTCAGGACACTAAGGGGCAATTTTAGCATGGCCAATCAAGCTAACCCCCACATCTTTAGACAGTGGAAGGAAAACAGAGCACCTGGAGGAAACCCACGCAGACACGAGGAGAATGTGCAAACTCCACACAGACAGTGACCCGAGCCGGGAATCGAACCCAGGTCCCTGGAGCTGTGAAGCAGCAGTGCTAACCCACTGTGCTACCGTGCCGCCCCCTGGTTGGGCCGAAGGGCCAGTTTCAGTGCTGTATATCGCTATGACTCTGCGACCGATCACAGCGGATTGCCTCTCGTGGGGGTTGCGGGAATGTTTTGAATGATCTTCTTGTCTCTCAGTTTGTTATAGAAGCAACCCGAGGTGAGACCCCTCAGTCCGATATCGCAGTGGACAGCGTCTGCATTGAAAAGTGCCAACAGGGTAAGTCAGCCTAGCCAACACCTGGTCACCTGTTGCAAAGGGTTACCCACACTTCCCACCACTGACAGGACCAACACCCTCACAATATATACACAAAAATATACACAATTAACACGACACCCTTACAATATATACACCGACAGCTTTCGATTTGATTTGATTTATTATTGTCACATGTATTGGGAGACAGTGAAAAGTATTGTTTCTTGCGCGCTATAGAGACAAAGCATACTGTTCATAGAGTACACAGGGGAGAAGGATTTGATTTGATTTATTATTGTCACATGTATTGGGATGCAGTGAAAAGTATTGTTTCTTGCGCGCGATACAGACGAAGCATACCGTTCATAGAGAAGAAAGGGCATAGAGTATAAAAGTTGGGGTCTGATGTTGCAGATGTATGGAACGTTGGTTCGGCCGCATTTGGAATACTGCACCCAGTTCTGGTCGCCACACTACCAGAAGGACGTGGAGGCTTTAGAGAGAGTGCAGAGGAGGTTTACCAGGATGCTGCCTGGTATGGAGGGGCTTGGTTATGAGGAGAGATTGGGTAAACTGGGGTTGTTCTCCCTGGAAAGACGGAGGATGAGGGGTGACCTAATAGAGGTGTATAAAATTATGAAAGGCATAGATAGGGTGAACGGTGGGAAGCTTTTTCCAAGGTCGGTGGTGACGTTCACGAGGGGTCATAGGTTCAAGGTGAGGGGGGGAAGGTTTAACACGGATATCAGAAGGACATATTTTACACAGAGGGTGGTGGGGGCCTGGAATGCGCTGCCAGGCAAGGTGGTGGAGGCGGACACACTGGGAACGTTTAAGACTTATCTGGATAGCCACATGAACGGAGTGGGAATGGAGGGATACAAAAGAATGGTCTAGTTTGGACCAGGGAGCGGCATGGGCTTGGAGGGCCGAAGGGCCTGTTCCTGTGCTGTATTGTTCTTTGTTTTTGTTCTGGTGCAGAATGTAGCGTTACAGTCATAGCTCGGGTGTAGAGAAAGATCAACTTAATGCGAGGTAGGTCCATTCAAAAGTCTGACGACAGCAGGGAAGAAGCTGTTCTTGAGATGGTTGTTCCGTGACCTCAGACTTTTGTATCTTTTTCCCCGACGGAATCGAGATATAAACCACACCGAACGTTTCAATTAGATTCTAGTCTGTAACTCACTCCCGGGTATCTGTTATTCTATCTATAAACCACCCCGAATCCCTCGATTAGATTCCAGTCTGTAACTCACTCCCGGGTATCTGTTATTTTATATATAAACCACCCCGAACCCCTCGATTAGATTCCAGTCTGTAACTCACTCCCGGGTATCTGTTATTCTATATATAAACCACCCCGAACCCCTCGATTAGATTCCAGTCTGTAACTCACTCCCGGGTATCTGTTATTCTATATATAAACCACCCCGAACCCCTCGATTAGATTCCAGTCTGTTACTCACTCCCGGGTATCTGTTATTCCAGATTTAATCTCTGAAGTCGCTTATTTTGAGCCTCTCGTGTGAATGTTCTCGAATATCTGTGCTTCTATATTTAATCTCGGGATGAATTCTTCACTATTTTAATTCACAGTTTCCACAACAACCACCAAATCCCCGGGAACCAGTCACAAACCCATCACAACACAGAAGACAACAAAGCCAGGTAAAGGCAGGACTGAGCGAAAATATATTCCAGAATGCTTCCCGGAGAGTTCCAAACACGCGCGGTATCTCAGTTATTCTCCACAGACATTATTCCTGAATTCATCATTGATAACCCAGTGTATCCCCTCGATTAGATTCCAGTCTGTAACTCACTCCCGGGTATCTGTTATTCTATATATAAACCACCCCGAACCCCTCGATTAGATTCCAGTCTGTAACTCACTCCCGGGTATCTGTTATTCTATATATAAACCACCCCGAACCCCTCGATTAGATTCCAGTCTGTGACTCACGCCCAGGTATCTGTTATTCTATATATAAACCACCCCGAACCCCTCGATTAGATTCCAGTCTGTAACTCACTCCCGGGTATCTGTTATTCCATATATAAACCACCCCGAACCCCTCGATTCGATTCCAGTCTGTAACTCACTCCCGAGTATCTGTTATTCTATATATAAACCACCCCGAACCCCTCGATTAGATTCCAGTCTGTGACTCACTCCCGAGTATCTGTTATTCTATATATAAACCACCCCGAACCCCTCGATTAGATTCCAGTCTGTGACTCACGCCCGGGTATCTGTTATTCTATATATAAACCACCCCGAACCCCTCGATTAGATTCCAGTCTGTGACTCACGCCCAGGTATCTGTTATTCTATATATAAACCACCCCGAACCCCTCGATTAGATTCCAGTCTGTAACTCACTCCCGAGTATCTGTTATTCTATATATAAACCACCCCGAACCCCTCGATTAGATTCCAGTCTGTGACTCACGCCCAGGTATCTGTTATTCTATATATAAACCACCCCGAACCCCTCGATTAGATTCCAGTCTGTAACTCACTCCCGGGTATCTGTTATTCCATATATAAACCACGCCGAACCCCTCAATTTGATTCCAGTCTGTAACTCACTCCCGGGTATCTGTTATTCTATATAAACCACCCTGAACCCCTCGATTAGATTTCAGCCTGTAACTCACTCCCGGGTATCTGTTATTCTATATATTAAACACCCTGAGCCCCTCATTTAGATCCCAGTCTGTAACTCACTCCCGGGTATCTGTTATTCTATATATAAACCACCCTGAACCCCTCGATTAGATTCCAGTCTGCAACTCACTCCCGGGTATCTGTTATTCTATATATAAACCACCCCGAGCCCCTCGATTAGATTCCAGTCGGTAACTCACTCCCGGTTTTCTGTTATTCTATATATAAACCACCCTGAACCCCTCAATTAGATTCCAGTCTATAACTCACTCCTGGGTATCTGTTATTGTATAAATAAAACACACTGAACCCCTCGATTAGATTCCAGTCTATAACTCACTCCTGGGTATCTGTTATTCTATATATACACCGCCCTGAAACCCTCGATTAGATTCCAGTCTGTAACTCACTCCCGGGTATCTGTTATTCTATATATAAACCACCCTGAACCCCTCGATTAGATTCCAGTCTATAACTCACTCCTGGGTATCTGTTATTGTATATATAAACCAGCCTGAACCCCTCGAATAGATTCCAGTCTGTAACTCACTCCCGGGTATCTATTATTCTATATAGAAACCACCCCGAACCCCTCGATTAGATTCCAGTCTGTAACTCACTCCCGAGTATCTGTTATTCTATATATAAACCACACTGAACCCCTCGATTAGATTCCAGTCTGTAACTCACTCCCGGGTATCTGTTATTCTATATATAAACCACACTGAACCCCTCGATTAGATTCCAGTCTGTAACTCACTCCCGAGTATCTGTTATTCTATATACAAACCACCCCGAACCCCTCGATTAGATTCCAGTCTGTAACTCACTCCTGGGTATCTGTTATTCTATATATAAACCATCCCGAACCCCTCGATTAGATTCCAGTCTGTAACTCACTCCCGGGTATCTGTTATTCCAGATTTAATCTCTGAAGTTGCTTATTTTGAGCTTCTCGTGTGAATGTTCTCGAATATCTGTTCTTCTATATTTAATCTCGGGATGAATTCTTCACTATTTTAATTCACAGTTTCCACAACAACCACCAAATCCCCGGGAACCAGTCACAAACCCATCACAACACAGAAGACAACAAAGCCAGGTAAAGACAGGACTGAGCGAACATATATTCCAGAATGCTTTCCGGAGAGTTCCAAACACGCGCGGTATCTCAGTTATTCTCCACAGACATTATTCCTGAATTCATCATTGATAACCCAGTGTAACCCCTCGATTAGATTCCAGTCTGTAACTCACTCTCGGGTATCTGTTATCCTATATATAAACCACCCCGAACCCCTCGATTAGATTCCAGTCTGTAACTCACTCCCGGGTATCTGTTATCCTATATATAAACCACCCCGAACCCCTCGATTAGATTCCAGTCTGTAACTCACTCCCGGGTATCTGTTATTCTATATATAAACCACCCTGAACCCCTCGATTAGATTCCAGTCTGTAACTCACTCCCGGGTATCTGTTATTCTATATATAAACCACCCCGAACCCCTCAATTTGATTCCAGTCTGTAACTCACTCCCGGGTATCTGTTATTCTATATAAACCACCCTGAACCCCTCGATTAGATTCCAGCCTGTAACTCACTCCCGGGTATCTGTTATTCTATATATAAAACACCCCGAACCCCTCGATTAGATTCCAGTCTGTAACTCACTCCCAGGTATCTGTTATTCTATAGAAACCACCCCGAACCCCTCGATTACATTCCAGTCTGTCACTCACTCCCGGGTATCTGTTATTCGATATATAAACCACTCCGAACCCCTCGATTAGATTCCAGTCTGTAACTCACTCCCGGGTATCTGTTATTCTATATATAAACCACCCTGAACCCCTCGATTAGATTCCAGTCTCTAACTCACTCCTGGGGATCTGTTATTCTATATATAAACCACCCTGAAACCCTCGATTAGATTCCAGTCTGCAACTAGCTCCCGGGTATCTGTTAGTCTATACATAAACCACCCTGAACCCCTCGATTAGATTCCAGTCTATAACTCACTCCTAGGTATCTGTTATTGTATATATAAACCAGCCTGAACCCCTCGAATAGATTCCAGTCTGTAACTCACTCCCGGGTACCTGTTATTCTATATAGAAACCACCCCGAACCCCTCGATTAGATCCCAGTCTGTAACTCACTCCCGAGTGTCTGTTATTCTATATATAAACCAGCCTGAACCCCTCGATTAGATTCCAGTCTGTAACTGGCTCCCGGGTATCTGTTATTCTATATATAAACCACACTGAACCCCTCGATTAGATTCCAGTCTATAACTCACTCCTGGGTATCTGTTATTCTATATAGAATCCACCCCGAACCCCTCGATTAGATCCCAGTCTGTAACTCACTCCTGGGTATCTGGTATTGTATATATAAACCACCCTGAACCCCTCGATTAGATTCCAGTCTATAACTCACTCCCGGGTTTCTGTTATTCTATATATAAACCACCCCGAACCCCTCGATTAGATTCCAGTCTGTAACTCACTCCCGGGTATCTGTTATTCCAGATATAACCTCTGAAGTTGCTTATTTTGTTCCTCTCGTGTGAATGTTCTTGAATATCTGTTCTTCTATATTTAATCTCGGGATGAATTCTTCACTATTTTAATTCACAGTTCCCACAACAACCACCAAATCCCCGGGAACCAGTCACAAACCCATCACAACACAGAAGACAACAAAGCCAGGTAAAGACAGGACTGAGCGAAAATATATTCCAGAATGCTTTCCGGAGAGTTCCAAACACGCGCGGTATCTCAGTTATTCTCTACAGACATTATTCCTGAATTCATCATTGATAACCCAGTGTAACCCCTCGATTCGATTCCAGTCTGTAACTCACTCCCGTGTATCTGTTATTCTATATATAAACCAACCCGAACCCCTCGATTAGATTCCATCTGTAACTCACTCCCGAGTATCTGTTATTCTATATATAAACCACCTCGAACCCCTCGATTAGATTCCAGTCTGTATCTCACTCCCGGGTATCTGTTATTCTATATATAAACCACCCCGAACCCCTCGATTAGATTCCAGTCTGTAACTCACTCCCGGGTATCTGTTATTCTATATATAAACCACCCTGAACCCCTCGGTTAGATTCCAGTCTATAACTCACTCCTGGGTATCTGTTATTCTATATATAAACCACCCTGAACACCTCGATTAGATTCCAGTCTGTAACTCACTCCCGGGTATCTGTTATTCTATATATAAACCATCCTGAACCCCTCGAATAGATTCCAGTCTGTAACTCACTCCCGGGTATCTGTGATTCTATATAGAAACCACCCCGAACCCCTCGATTAGATTCCAGTCTGTAACTCACTCCCGTGTATCTGTTATTCTATATATAAACCAACCCGAACCCCTCGATTAGATTCCATCTGTAACTCACTCCCGAGTATCTGTTATTCTATATATAAACCACCTCGAACCCCTCGATTAGATTCCAGTCTGTATCTCACTCCCGGGTATCTGTTATTCTATATATAAACCACCCCGAACCCCTCGATTAGATTCCGGTCTGTAACTCACTCTCGGGTATCTGTTATTCTATATATAAACCACCCTGAACCCCTCGGTTAGATTCCAGTCTATAACTCACTCCTGGGTATCTGTTATTCTATATATAAACCACCCTGAACACCTCGATTAGATTCCAGTCTGTAACTCACTCCCGGGTATCTGTTATTCTATATATAAACCATCCTGAACCCCTCGAATAGATTCCAGTCTGTAACTCACTCCCGGGTATCTGTGATTCTATATAGAAACCACCCCGAACCCCTCGATTCGATTCCAGTCTGTAACTCACTCCTGGGTATCTGTTATTCTATATATAAACCACCCCGAACCCCTCGATAAGATTCCAGTCTGTAACTCACTCCTGGGTATCTGTTATTCTATATATAAACCACCCCGAACCCCTCGATTATATTCCAGTCTGTAACTCACTCCTGGGTATCTGTTATTCTATATATAAACCACCCTGAACCCCTCGATTAGATTCCAGTCTGTAACTCACTCCCGGGTGTCTGTTATTCTATATATAAACCACCCCGAACCCCTCGATTATATTCCAGTATGTAACTCACTCCCGGGTAACTGTTATTCTATATATAAACCACCCCGAACCCCTCGATTATATTCCAGTCTGTAACTCACTCCCGGGTATCTGTTATTCTATATATAAACCACCCTGAACCCCTCGATTAGATTCCAGTCTGTAACTCACTCCCGGGTATCTGTTATTCTATATATAAACCACCCCGAACCCCTCGATAAGATTCCAGTCTGTAACTCACTCCTGGGTATCTGTTATTCTATATATAAACCACCCCGAACCCCTCGATTATATTCCAGTCTGTAACTCACTCCTGGGTATCTGTTATTCTATATATAAACCACCCTGAACCCCTCGATTAGATTCCAGTCTGTAACTCACTCCCGGGTGTCTGTTATTCTATATATAAACCACCCCGAACCCCTCGATTATATTCCAGTATGTAACTCACTCCCGGGTAACTGTTATTCTATATATAAACCACCCCGAACCCCTCGATTATATTCCAGTCTGTAACTCACTCCCGGGTATCTGTTATTCTATATATAAACCACCCTGAACCCCTCGATTAGATTCCAGTCTGTAACTCACTCCCGGGTATCTGTTATTCTATATATAAACCACCCCGAACCCCTCGATTATATTCCAGTCTGTAACTCACTCCTGGGGATCTGTTATTCTATATATAAACCACCCTGAACCCCTCGATTAGATTCCAGTCTGTAACTCACTCCCGGGTATCTGTTATTCCAGATTTAATCTCTGAAGTTGCTTATTTTGAGCCTCTCGTGTGAATGTTCTCGAATATCTGTTCTTCTATATTTAATCTCGGGATGAATTCTTCACTATTTTAATTCACAGTTTCCACAACAACCACCAAATCCCCGGGAACCAGTCACAAACCCATCACAACACAGAAGACAACAAAGCCAGGTAAAGGCAGGACTGAGCGAAAATATATTCCAGAATGCTTTCCGGAGAGTTCCAAACACGCGCGGTATCTCAGTTATTCTCTACAGACATTATTCCTGAATTCATCATTGGTAACCCAGTGTAACCCCTCGATTAGATTCCAGTCTGTAACTCACACCCGGGTATCTGTTATTCTATATATAAACCACCCCAAACCCCTCGATTAGCTTCCAGTCTGGAACTCACTCCCGGGTATCTGTTATTCTATATATAAATCACCCCGAACCCCTCGATTAGATTCCAGTCTGTAACTCACTCCCGGGTATCTGTTGTTCTATATTTTAACCACCCCGAACCCCTCGATTAGATTCCAGTCTGTAACTCACTCCCGGGTATCTGTTATTCTATATATGAACCACCCCGAACCCCTCGATTAGATTCCAGTCTGTAACTCACTCCTGGGTATCTGTTATTCTATATATAAACGACCTCAAACCCCTCGATTAGATTCCAGTCTGTAACTCACTCCTGGGTATCTGTTATTCTATATATTAACCACCCCGAACCCCTCGATTCGATTCCAGTCTGTAACTCACTCCCGGGTATCTGTTATTCTATATATAAACCACCCCGAACCCCTCGATTAGATTCCAGTCTGGAACTCACTCCCGAGTATCTGTTATTCTATATATAAACCACCCTGAACCCCTCGATTAGATTCCAGTCTGTAACTCACTCCCGAGTATCTGTTATTCTATATATAAACCACCCGAACCCCTCGATTAGATTCCAGTCTGTAACTCACTCCCGGGTATCTGTTATTCTATATATTAACCACCCCGAACCCCTCGATTAGATTCCAGTCTGTAACTCACTCCCGAGTATCTGTTATTCTATATATAAACCACCCTGAACCCCTCGATTAGATTCCAGCCCGTAACTCACTCCCGGGTATCTGTTATTCTATATATAAACCACCCTGAGCCCCTCATTTAGATCCCAGTCTGTAACTCACTCCCGGGTGTCTGTTATTCTATATATAAACCACCCTGAACCCCTCGATTAGATTCCAGTCTATAACTCACTCGTGGGCATCTGTTATTTTATATATAAACCACCCTGAACGCCTCGATTAGATTCCAGTCTGTAACTCACTCCGGGGTATCTGTTATTCTATATATAAACCACCCTGAACCCCTCGATTAGATTCCAGTCTGTAACTCACTCCCGGGTATCTGTTATTCTATATATAAACCACCCCGAACCCCTCGATTAGATTCCAGTCTATAACTCACTCGTGGGCATCTGTTATTGTATATATAAACCACCCTGAACGCCTCGATTAGATTCCAGTCTGTAACTCACTCCGGGGTATCTGTTATTCTATATATAAACCACCCTGAACCCCTCGATTAGATTCCAGTCTGTAACTCACTCCCGGGTATCTGTTATTCTATATATAAACCACCCCGAACCTCTCGATTAGATTCCAGTCTGTAACTCACTCCAGGGTATCTGTTATTCTGTATATAAACCACCCCGAACCTCTCGATTAGATTCCAGTCTGTAACTCACTCCCGGGTATCTGTTATTCTATATATAAACCACCCCGAACCCCTCAATTTGATTCCAGTCTGTAACTCACTCCAGGCTTTCTGTTATTCTATATAAACCACCCTGAACCCCTCGATTAGATTCCAGCCTGTAACTCACTCCTGGGTATCTGTTATTCTATATATAAAACACCCTGAGCCCCTCATTTAGATCCCAGTCTGGAACTCACTCCCGGGTATCTGTTATTGCATATATAAACCACTCTGACCCCCTCGATTAGATTCCAATCTGTAACTCACTCCCGGGTATCTGTTATTCTATATATAAACCACCCTGAACCCCTCGATTAGATTCCAGTCTGTAACTCACTCCCTGGTATCTGTTATTCCAGATTTAATCTCTGAAGTTGCTTATTTTGAGCTTCACGTGTGAATGTTCTCGAATATCTGTTCTTCTATATTTAATCTCGGGATGAATTCTTCACTATTTTAATTCACAGTTTCCACAACAACCACCAAATCCCCGGGAACCAGTCACAAACCCATCACAACACAGAAGACAACAAAGCCAGGTAAAGACAGGACTGAGCGAAAATATATTCCAGAATGCTTTCCGGAGAGTTCCAAACACGCGCGGTATCTCAGTTATTCTCTACAGACATTATTCCTGAATTCATCATTGATAACCCAGTGTAACCCCTCGATTCGATTCCAGTCTGTAACTCACTCCCGGGTATCTGTTATTCTATATATAAACCACCCCGAACCCCTCGATTAGATTCCCGTCTGTAACTCACTCCCGGGTATCTGTTATTCTATATATAAACCACCCCGAACCGCTCGATTAGATTCCAGTCTGTAACTCACTCCTGGGTATCTGTTATTGTATATATAAACCATCCTGAACCCCTCGAATAGATTCCAGTCTGTAACTCACTCCCGGGTATCTGTGATTCTATATAGAAACCACCCCGAACCCCTCGATTAGATTCCAGTCTGTAACTCACTCCTGGGTATCTGTTATTCTATATATAAACCACCCCGAACCCCTCGATAAGATTCCAGTCTGTAACTCACTCCTGGGTATCTGTTATTCTATATATAAACCACCCCGAACCCCTCGATTAGATTCCAGTCTGTAACTCACTCCCGGGTATCTGTTATTCCAGATTTAATCTCTGAAGTTGCTTATTTTGAGCCTCTCGTGTGAATGTTCTCGAATATCTGTTCTTCTATATTTAATCTCGGGATGATTTCTTCACTATTTTAATTCACAGTTTCCACAACAACCACCAAATCCCCGGGAACCACTCACAAACCCATCACAACACAGAAGACAACAAAGCCAGGTAAAGACAGGACTGAGCGAAAATATATTCCAGAATGCTTTCCGGAGAGTTCCAAACACGCGCGGTATCTCAGTTATTCTCTACAGACATTATTCCTGAATTCATCATTGATAACCCAGTGTAACCCCTCGATTCGATTCCCGTCTGTAACTCACTTCCGGGTATCTGTTATTCTATATATGAACCACCCCGAACCCCTCGATTAGATTCCAGTCTGTAACTCACTCCTGGGTATCTGTTATTCTATATATAAACCACCCCGAACCCCTCGATTCGATTCCAGTCTGTAACTCACTCCCGGGTATCTGTTATTCTATATATAAACCACCCCGAACCCCTCGATTAGATTCCAGTCTGGAACTCACTCCCGAGTATCTGTTATTCTATATATAAACCACCCTGAACCCCTCGATTAGATTCCAGTCTGTACCTCACTCCCGAGTATCTGTTATTCTATATATAAACCACCCGAACCTCTCGATTAGATTCCAGTCTGTAACTCACTCCCGGGTACCTGTTATTCTATATATAAACCACCCCGAACCCCTCGATTAGATTCCAGTCTGTAACTCACTCCCGGGTATCTGTTATTCTATATATTAACCACCCTGAACCCCTCGATTAGATTCCAGTCTGTAACTCACTCCCGAGTATCTGTTATTCTATATAAAACCACCCTGAACCCCTCGATTAGATTCCAGCCCGTAACTCACTCCCGGGTATCTGTTATTCTATATATAAACCACCCTGAGCCCCTCATTTAGATCCCAGTCTGTAACTCACTCCCGGGTATCTGTTATTCTCTATATAAACCACCCTGAACCCCTCGATTAGATTCCAGTCTATAACTCACTCGTGGGCATCTGTTATTGTATATATAAACCACCCTGAACGCCTCGATTAGATTCCAGTCTGTAACTCACTCCGGGGTATCTGTTATTCTATTTATAAACCACCCTGAACCCCTCGATTAGATTCCAGTCTGTAACTCACTCCCGGGTATCTGTTATTCTATATATAAACCACCCCGAACCTCTCGATTAGATTCCAGTCTGTAACTCACTCCAGGGTATCTGTTATTCTGTATATAAACCACCCCGAACCTCTCGATTAGATTCCAGTCTGTAACTCACTCCCGGGTATCTGTTATTCTATATATAAACCACCCCGAACCCCTCAACTTGATTCCAGTCTGTAACTCACTCCAGGCTTTCTGTTATTCTATATAAACCACCCTGAACCCCTCGATTAGATTCCAGCCTGTAACTCACTCCCGGGTATCTGTTATTCTTTATATAAAACACCCTGAGCCCCTCATTTAGATCCCAGTCTGTAACTCACTCCCGGGTATCTGTTATTCCATATATAAACCACTCTGACCCCCTCGATTAGATTCCAATCTGTAACTCACTCCCGGGTATCTGTTATTCTATATATAAACCACCCCAAACCCCTCGATTAGATTCCAGTCTGTAACTCACTCCCTGGTATCTGTTATTCCAGATTTAATCTCTGAAGTTGCTTATTTTGAGCCTCTCGTGTGAATGTTCTCGAATATCTGTTCTTCTATATTTAATCTCGGGATGAATTCTGCACTATTTTAATTCACAGTTTCCACAACAACCACCAAATCCCCGGGAACCAGTCACAAACCCATCACAACACAGAAGACAACAAAGCCAGGTAAAGACAGGACTGAGCGAAAATATATTCCAGAATGCTTTCCGGAGAGTTCCAAACACGCGCGGTATCTCAGTTATTCTCTACAGTCATTATTCCTGAATTCATCATTGGTAACCCAATGTAACCCCTCGATTCGATTCCCGTCTGTAACTCACTCCCGGGTATCTGTTATTCTATATATTAACCACCCCGAACCCCTCGATTAGATTCCAGTCTGTAACTCACTCCCGGGTATCTGTTATTCTATATATAAACCACCCTGAACCCCTCGATTAGATTCCAGTCTGTAACTCACTCCCGGGTATCTGTTATTCTATATATAAACCACCCCGAACCCCTCAATTTGATTCCAGTCTGTAACTCACTCCCGGGTATCTGTTATTCTATATAAACCACCCTGAACCCCTCGATTAGATTCCAGCCTGTAACTCTCTCCCGGGTATCTGTTATTCTATATATAAAACACCCTGAGCCCCTCATTTAGATCCCAGTCTGTAACTCACTCCCGGGTATCTGTTATTCTATATATAAACCACCCTGAACCCCTCGATTAGATTCCAGTCTATAACTCACTCGTGGGTATCTGTTATTGTATATATAAACCACCCTGAACCGCTCGATTAGATTCCAGTCTGTAACTCACTCCGGGGTATCTGTTATTCTATATTTAAACCACCCTGAACCCCTCAATTAGATTCCAGTCTGTAACTCACTCCCGGGTATCTGTTATTCTATATATAAACCACCCCGAACCTCTCGATTAGATTCCAGTCTGTAACTCACTCCAGGGTATCTGTTATTCTATATATAAACCACCCCGAACCTCTCGATTAGATTCCAGTCTGTAACTCACTCCCGGGTATCTATTATTCTATATATAAACCACCCCGAACCCCTCAATTTGATTCCAGTCTGTAACTCACTCCAGGGTATCTGTTATTCTATATAAACCACCCTGAACCCCTCGATTAGATTCCAGCCTGTAACTCACTCCCGGGTATCTGTTATTCTATATATAAAACACCCTGAGCCCCTCATTTAGATCCCAGTCTGTGACTCACTCCCGGGTATCTGTTATTCTATATATAAACGACTCTGACCCCCTCGATTAGATTCCAATCTGTAACTCACTCCCGGGTATCCGTTATTCTATATATAAACCAGCCTGAACTCCTCGATTAGATCCCAGTCTGTAACCCACTCCTGGGTATCTGTTATTCTATATATAAACCACCCCGAACCCCTCGATTAGATTCCAGTCTGTAACTCACTCCTGGGTATCTGTTATTCTATATATAAACCACCCTGAACCCCTCGATTAGATTCCAGTCTGTAACTAATTCCCGGGTATCTGTTATTCCAGATTTAATCTCTGAAGTTGCTTATTTTGAGCCTCCCGTGTGAATGTTCTCGAATATCTGTTCTTCTATATTTAATCTCGGGATGAATTCTTCACTATTTTAATTCACAGTTTCCACAACAACCACCAAATCCCCGGGAACCAGTCACAAACCCATCACAACACAGAAGACAACAAAGCCAGGTAAAGACAGGACTGAGCGAAAATATATTCCAGAATGCTTTCCGGAGAGTTCCAAACACGCGCGGTATCTCAGTTATTCTCCACAGACATTATTCCTGAATTCATCATTGATAACCCAGTGTATCCCCTCGATTAGATTCCAGTCTGCAACTCACTCCCGGGTATCTGTTATCCTATATATAAACCACCCCGAACCCCTCGATTAGATTCCAGTCTGTAACTCACTCCCGGGTATCTGTTATTCTATATATAAACCACCCCGAACCCCTCGATTAGATTCCAGTCTGTAACTCACTCCCGTGTATCTGTTATTCTATATATAAACCACCCTGAACCCCTCGATTAGATTCCAGTCTGTAACTCACTCCCGGGTATCTGTTATTCTATATATAAACCACCCCGAACCCCTCAATTTGATTCCAGTCTGTAACTCACTCCCGGGTATCTGTTATTCTATATAAACCACCCTGAACCCCTCGATTAGATTCCAGCCTGTAACTCACTCCCGGGTATCTGTTATTCTATATATAAAACACCCCGAACACCTCGATTAGATTCCAGTCTGTAACTCATTCCCAGGTATCTGTTATTCTATATATAAACCACCCCGAACCCCTCGATTAGATTCCAGTCTGTCACTCACTCCCGGGTATCTGTTATTCGATATATAAACCACTCCGAACCCCTCGATTAGATTCCAGTCTGTAACTCACTCCCGGGTATCTGTTATTCTATATATAAACCACCCTGAACCCCTCGGTTAGATTCCAGTCTATAACTCACTCCTGGGTATCTGTTATTCTATATATAAACCGCCCCGAACCCCTCGATTAGATTCCAGTCTGTAACTCACTCCCGGGTATCTGTTATTCTATATATAAACCACCACGAACCCCTCAATTAGATTCCAGTCTGTAAGGCACTCCTGGGTATCTGTTATTCTATATATAAACCACCCTGAACCCCTCGATTAGATTCCAGTCTGTAACTCACTCCCGGGTATCTGTTATTCTTTATATAAACCACCCTGAACCCCTCGATTAGATTCCAGTCTGTAAGGCACTCCTGGGTATCTGTTATTCTGTATATAAACCACCCTGAACCCCTCTATTAGATTCCAGTCTGTAACTCACTCCCGGGTATCTGTTATTCTATATATAAACCACCCTGAACCCCTCGATTAGATTCCAGTCTGTAACTCACTCCCGGGTATCTGTTATTCTATATATAAACCACCCCGAACCCCTCGATTAGATTCCAGTCTGTAAGGCACTCCTGGGTATCTGTTATTCTATATATAAACCACCCTGAACCCCTCATTAGATTCCAGTCTGTAACTCACTCCCGGGTATCTGTTATTCTATATATAAACCACCCTGAAACCCTCGATTAGAGTCCAGTCTGTAACTCACTCCCGGGTATCTGTTATTCTATATATAAACCACCCTGAACCCCTCGATTAGATTCCAGTCTGTAACTCACTCCCGGGTATCTGTTATTCTATATATAAACCACCCCGAACCCCTCGATTCGATTCCAGTCTGTAACTCACTCCCGGGTATCTGTTATTCTATATATAAACCACCCTGAACCCCTCGATTAGATTCCAGTCTGTAACTCACTCCCGGGTGTCTGTTATTCTATATATAAACCACCCCGAACCCCTCGATTAGATTCCAGTCTGTAACTCACACCCGGGTATCTGTTATTCCAGATTTAATCTCTGAAGTTGCTTATTTTGAGCCTCTCGTGTGAATGTTCTCGAATATCTGTTCTTCTATATTTAATCTCGGGATGAAATCTTCACTATTTTAATTCACAGTTTCCACAACAACCACCAAATCCCCGGGAACCAGTCACAAACCCATCACAACACAGAAGACAACAAAGCCAGGTAAAGACAGGACTGAGCGAAAATATATTCCAGCATGCTTTCCGGAGAGTTCCAAACACGCGCGGTATCTCAGTTATTCTCCACAGACATTATTCCTGAATTCATCATTGATAACCCAGTGTAACCCCTCGATTAGATTCCAGTCTGTAACTCACTCCCGGGTATCTGTTATTCTATATATAAACCACCGCGAACCCCTCGATTAGATTCCAGTCTGTAACTCACTCCCGGGTATCTGTTATTCTATATATAAACCACCCCGAACCCCTCGATTAGATTCCAGTCTGTAACTCACTCCCGGGTATCTGTTGTTCTATATTTTAACCACCCCGAACCTCTCGATTAGATTCCAGTCTGTAACTCACTCCGAGGTATCTGTTATTCTATATATAAACCACCCTGAACCCCTCGATTAGATTCCAGTCTGTAACTCACTCCCGGGTATCTGTTATTCTATATATAAACCACCCCGAACCTCTCGATTAGATTCCAGTCTGTAACTCACTCCGAGGTATCTGTTATTCTATATATAAACCACCCTGAACCCCTCGATTAGATTCCAGTCTGTAACTCACTCCCGGGTATCTGTTATTCTATATATAAACCACTCCGAACCTCTCGATTAGATTCCAGTCTGTAACTCACTCCCGGGTATCTGTTATTCTATATATAAACCACCCCGAACCCCTCAATTTGATTCCAGTCTGTAACTCACTCCCGGGTATCTGTTATTCTATATATAAACCACCCTGAACCCCTCGATTAGATTCCAGTCTGTAACTCACTCCCGGGTATCTGTTATTCTATATATAAACCACTCCGAACCACTCGATTAGATTCCAGTCTGTATCTCACTCCGGGGTATCTGTTATTCTATATATAAACCACCCCGAACCTCTCGATTAGATTCCAGTCTGTAACTCACTCCCGGGTATCTGTTATTCTATATATAAACCACCCCGAACCTCTCGATTAGATTCCAGTCTGTAACTCACTCCCGGGTATCTGTTACTCTATATATAAACCACCCCGAACCCCTCAATTTGATTCCAGTCTGTAACTCTCTCCCGGGTATCTGTTATTCTATATATAAACCACCCTGAACCTCTCGATTAGATTCCAGTCTGTAACTCACTCCAGGGTATCTGTTATTCTGTATAAACCACCCTGAACCCCTCGATTATATTCCAGTCTATAACTCACTCCCGGGTATCTGTTATTCTATATATAAACCACCCTGAACCCCTCGATTAGATTCCAGTCTATAACTCACTCCTGGGTATCTGTTATTGTATATATAAACCACCCTGAACCCCTCGATTAGATTCCAGTCGATAACTCACTCCTGGGTATCTGTTATTGTATATATAAACCACCCCGAACCCCTCGATTAAATTCCAGTCTATAACTCACTCCTGGGTATCTGTTATTGTATATATAAACCACCCTGAACCCCTCGATTAGATTCCAGTCTGTTACTCACTCCTGGGTATCTGTTATTCCAGATTTAATCTCTGAAGTCGCTTATTTTGAGCCTCTCGTGTGAATGTTCTCGAATATCTGTTCTTCTATATTTAATCTCGGGATGAAATCTTCACTATTTTAATTCACAGTTTCCACAACAACCACCAAATCCCCGGGAACCAGTCACAAACCCATCACAACACAGAAGACAACAAAGCCAGGTAAAGACAGGACTGAGCGAAAATATATTCCAGAATGCTTTGCGGAGAGTTCCAAACACGCGCGGTATCTCAGTTATTCTCTACAGACATTATTCCTGATTTCATCATTGATAACCCAGTGTAACCCCTCGATTAGATTCCAGTCTGTAACTCACTCCCGGGTATCTGTTATTCTATATATAAACCACCCCGAACCCCTCGATTAGATTCCAGTCTGTAACTCACTCCCGGGTATCTGTTATTCTATATATAAACCACCCCGAACCCCTCGATTAGATTCCAGTCTGTAACTCACTCCCGGGTATCTGTTATTCTATATATAAACCACCCCGAACCCCTCGATTAGATTCCAGTCTGTAACTCACTCCCGGGTATCTGTCATTCTATATATAAACCACCCCGAACCCCTCGATTAGATTCCAGTCTGTAACTCACTCCCGGGTATCTGATATTCCATATATAAACCACCCTGAACCCCTCGATTCGATTCCAGTCTATAACTCACTCCTGGCTATCTGTTATTCTATATATAAACCACACTGAACCCCTCGATTAAATTCCAGTCTATAACTCACTCCCTGGGTATCTGTTATTCTATATATAAACCAGCCTGAACTCCTCGATTAGATTCCAGTCTGTAACCCACTCCTGGGTATCTGTTTTTCTTTGTATAAAACACCCCGAACCCCTCAATTAGATTCCAGTCTGTAACTCACTCCTGGGTATCTGTTATTCTATATATAAACCACCCTGAACCCCTCAATTAGATTCCAGTCTGTTACTCACTCCCGGGTGTCTGTTATTCCAGATTTAAGCTCTGAAGTCGCTTATTTTGAGCCTCTCGTGTGAATGTTCTCGAATATCTGTGCTTCTATATTTAATCTCGGGATGAAATTTTCACTATTTTAATTCACAGTTTCCACAACAACCACCAAATCCCCGGGAACCAGTCACAAACCCATCACAACACAGAGGACAACAAAGCCAGGTAAAGACAGGACTGAGCGAAAATATATTCCAGAATGCTTTCCGGAGAGTTCCAAACACGCGCGGTATCTCAGTTATTCTCTACAGACATTATTCCTGAATTCATCATTGATAACCCAGTGTAACCCCTCGATTAGATTCCAGTCTGTAACTCACTCCCGGGTAACTGTTATTCTATATATAAACCAACCCGAACCCATCGATTAGATTCTAGTCTGTAACTCAGTCCTGGGTATCTGTTGTTCTATATATAGACCACCCCGAACCCCTCGATTAGATTCCAGTCTGTAACTCACTCCCGGGTATCTGTTATTCTATATATAAACCACCCTGAACCCCTCGATTAGATTCCAGTCTGTAACTCACTCCTGGATATCTGTTATTCTGTATATAAACCACCCCGAACCCCTCGATTAGATTCCAGTCTGTAACTCACACCCGGGTATCCGTTATTCTTGATATGAACCACCCCGAACCCCTCGATTAGATTCCAGTCTGTAACCCACTCCCGGGTATCTGTTATTCTATATATAAACCACCCCGAACCCCTCGATTAGATTCCAGTCTGTAACTCACTCCCGGGGATCGGTTATTCTATATATAAACCACCCTGAAACCCTCGATTAGATTCCAGTTTGTAACTCACTCCCGGGTATCTGTTATTCCAGATTTAATCTCTCAAGTTGCTTATTTTGAGCCTCTCGTGTGAATGTTCTCGAATATCTGTTCTTGAATATTTAATCTCGGGATGAATTCTTCACTATTTTAATTCACAGTTTCCACAACAACCACCAAATCCCCGGGAACCAGTCACAAACCCATCACAACACAGAAGACAACAAAGCCAGGTAAAGACAGGACTGAGCGAACATATATTCCTGAATGCTTTCCGGAGAGTTCCAAACACGCGCGGTATCTCAGTTATTCTCTACAGACATTATTCCTGAATTCATCATTGATAACCCAGTGTAACCCCTCGATTCGATTCCAGTCTGTAACTCACTCCCGGCTATCTGTTATTCTATATATAAACCACCCCGATCCCCTCGATTAGATTCCAGCCTGTAACTCACTCCCGGGTATCTGTTATTCTATATATAAACCACCCCGAACCCCTCGATTAGATTCCAGTCTGTAACTCACTCCCGGGTATCTGTTATTCTATATATTAACCACCCCGAACCCCTCGATTAGATTCCAGTCTGTAACTCACTACCGGGTATCTGTTATTCTATATATAAACCACACTGAACCCCTCCATTAGATTCCAGTCTGTAACTCACTCCCGGGTATCTGTTATACTATATATAAACCACCCTGAACCCCTCCATTAGATTCCAGTCTGTACCTCACACCCGGGTATCTGTTATTCTACAAATAATCCACCCCGAACCCCTCAATTCGATTCCAGTCTGTAACTCACTCCCGGGTATCTTTTATTCTATACATAAACCACCCTAAACCCCTCGAATAGATTCCAGGCTGTAACTCACTCCCGGGTATCTGTTATTCAACATATAAACCACCTCGAACACCTCGATTAGATTCCAGTCTGTAACTCACTCCCGGGAATCTGTTATTCGATATATAAACCACCTCGAACCCCTCGATTAGATTCCAGTCTGTAACTCACTCCCGGGTGCCTGTTATTCTATATATAAATCACCCCGAACCCCTCGATTAGATTCCAGTCTGTAACTCATTCCCGGGTATCTGTTATTCTATATATAAACCATCCTGAACCCCTCGATTAGATTCCAGTCTGTAACTCACTGCTGGATATCTGTTATTCCATATATAAACCACCCCGAACCCCTCGATTAGATTCCAGTCTGTACCTCACACCCGGGTATCTGTTATTCTATATATAAACCACTCCGAACACCTCGATTAGATTCCAGTCTGTAACTCACTCCCGGGTATCTGTTATTCTATATATAAACCACCCTGAACCTCTCGATTAGATTCCAGTCTGTAACTCCCTCCCAGGTATCTGTTATTCTATAAATAATCCACCCCGAACCCCTCAATTCGATTCCAGTCTGTACCTCACTCCCGGGTATCTGTTATTCTATACATAAACCACCCCAAACCCCTCGATTAGATTCCAGGCTGTAACTCACTCCCGGGTATCTTTTATTCGACATATAATCCACCTCGAACCCCTCGATTAGATTCCAGTCTGTAACTCACTCCCGGGTATCTGTTATTCGATATATAAACCACCTCGAACCCCTCGATTAGATTCCAGTCTGTAACTCACTGCTGGATATCTGTTATTCTATTTATAAACCACCCCGAATCCGTCGATTAGATTCCAGTCTGTAACTTACTCCTGGGGATCTGTTATTCTACATATAAATCACCCCGAACCCCTCGATTAGATTCCAGGCTGTAACTCACTCCCGGGTATCTGTTATTCTATATATAAACCACCCCGAACCCCTCGATTAGATTCCAGTCTGTAACTCACTCCCGGGTATCTGTTATTCTACATATCAACCACCCCGAACCCCTCGATTAGATTCCAGCCTGTAACCTACTCCCAGGTATCTGTTATTCTATAAATAATCCACCCCGAACCCCTCAATTCGATTCCAGTCTGTAACTCACTCCCGGGTATCTGTTATTCTATACATAAACCACCCCAAAACCCTCAATTAGATTCCAGGCTGTAACTCACTCCCGGGTTTCTGTTATTCGATATATAAACCACCCCGAACCCCTCGATTAGATTCCAGTCTGTAACTCACTCCCGGGTATCTGTTATTCTACATATCAACCACCCCGAACCCCTCGATTAGATTCCAGCCTGTAACTCACTCCCGGGTATCTGTTATTCTATACATAAACCACCCCAAAACCCTCAATTAGATTCCAGGCTGTAACTCACTCCCGGGTTTCTGTTATTCGATATATAAACCACCTCGAACCCCTCGATTAGATTCCAGTCTGTAACTCACTGCTGGATATCTGTTATTCTATATATAAACCACCCTGAATCCCTCGATTAGATTCCAGTCTGTACCTCACTGCTGGATATCTGTTATTCTATATATAAACCACCTCGAATCCCTCGATTAGATTCCAGTCTGTAACTCACTCCTGGGTATCCGTTTTTCTATATATACACCACCCCGAACCCCTCGATTAGATTCCAGTCTGTAACTCACTCCCGGGTATCTGTTATTCCAGATTTAATCTCTGAAGTCGCTTATTTTGAGCCTCTCGTGTGAATGTTCTCGAATATCTGTTCTTCTATATTTAATCTCGGGATGAATTCTTCACTATTTTAATTCACAGTTTCCACAACAACCACCAAATCCCCGGGAACCAGTCACAAACCCATCACAACACAGAAGACAACAAAGCCAGGTAAAGACAGGACTGAGCGAACATATATTCCAGAATGCTTTCCGGAGAGTTCCAAACACGCGCGGTATCTCAGTTATTCTCTACAGACATTATTCCTGAATTCATCATTGATAACCCAATGTAACCCCTCGATTAGATTCCAGTCTGTAACTCACTCCCGGGTATCTGTTATTCTATATATAAACCACCCCGAACCCCTCGATTAGATTCCAGTCTGTAACTCACTCCCGGGTATCTGTTATTCTATATATAAACCACCCCGAACCCCTCGATTAGATTCCAGTCTGTAACTCACTCCCGGGTATCTGTTATTCTATGTATAAACCACCCCGAACCCCTCGATTAGATTCCAGTCTGTAACTCACTCCCGAGTATCTGTTATTCTATGTATAAACCACCCCGAACCCCTCGATTAGATTCCAGTCTGTAACTCACTTCCGGGTATCTGTAATTCTATATATAAACCACCCTGAACCCCTCGATTAGATTCCAGTCTGTAACTCACTTCCGGGTATCTGTTATTCTATATATAAACCACCTCGAACCCCTCGATTAGATTCCAGTCTGTAACTCACTCCCGGGTATCTGTTATTCTATATATAAACCACCCCGAACCCCTCGATTAGATTCCAGTCTGTAACTCACTCCCGGGTATCTGTCATTCTATATATAAACCACCCCGAACCCCTCGATTCGATTCCAGTCTGTAACTCACTCCTGGGTATCTGTTATTCTATATATAAACCACCCCGAACCCCTCGATTAGATTCCAGTCTGTAACTCACTCCCGGGTATCTGTTATTCTATATATAAACCACCCCGAACCCCTCGATTAAATTCCAGTCTGTAACTCACTCCTGGGTATCTGTTATTCTATATATAAACCACCCTGAACCCCTCGATTAGATTCCAGTCTGTAACTCACTCCCGGGTATCTGTTATTCCAGATTTAATCTCTGAAGTTGCTTATTTTGAGCCTCTCGTGTGAATGTTCTCGAATATCTGTTCTTCTATATTTAATCTCGGGTTGAATTCTTCACTATTTTAATTCACAGTTTCCACAACAACCACCAAATCCCCGGGAACCAGTCACAAACCCATCACAACACAGAAGACAACAAAGCCAGGTAAAGACAGGACTGAGCGAACATATATTCCAGAATGCTTTCCGGAGAGTTCCAAACACGCGCGGTATCTCAGTTATTCTCTACAGACATTATTCCTGAATTCATCATTGATAACCCAGTGTAACCCCTCGATTAGATTCCAGTCTGTAACTCACTCCCGAGTATCTGTTATTCTATATATAAACCACCCTGAACCCCTCGATTAGATTCCAGCCTGTAACTCACTCCCGAGTATCTGTTATTCTATATATAAACCACCCCGAACCCCTCGATTAGATTCCAGTCTGTAACTCACTCCCGAGTATCTGTTATTCTATATATAAACCACCCTGAACCCCTCGATTAGATTCCAGCCTGTAACTCACTCCCGAGTATCTGTTATTCTATATATAAACCACCCCGAACCCCTCGATTAGATTCCAGTCTGTAACTCACTCCCGGGTATCTGTTATTCTATATATAAACCACCCAAACCCATCGATTAGATTCCAGTCTGTAACTCACTCCCGACTATCTGTTATTCTATGTATAAAGCACCCCGAACCCCTCGATTAGATTCCAGTCTGTAACTCACTCCCGGGTATCTGTTATTCTATATATAAATCACCCCGAACCCCTCGATTAGATTCCAGTCTGTAACTTACTCCTGGGTATCTGTTATTCTATATATAAACCACCCCGAACCCCTCGATTAGATTCCAGGCTGTAACTCACTCCCAGGTATCTGTTATTCTATATATAAACCACCCCGAACCCCTCGATTAGATTCCAGTCTGTAACTCACTCCCGGGTATCTGTTATTCTATATATAAACCACCCCGAACACCTCGATTAGATTCCAGGCTGTAACTCACTCCCAGGTATCTGTTATTCTATATGTAAACCACCCCGAACCCCTCGATTAGATTCCAGGCTGTACCTCACACCCGGTTATCTGTTATTCGATATATGAACCACTCCGAACCCCTCGATTAGATTCCAGCCTGTACCTCACACCCGGGTATCTGTTATTCGATATATAAACCACTCCGAACCCCTCGATTAGATACCAGTCTGTAACTCATTCCCGGGTATCTGTTATTCTATATATAAACCACCCCGAACCCCTCGATTAGATTCCAGTCTGTAACTCACTCCTGGGTATCTGTTATTCTATATATAAACCACCCTGAACCCCTCGATTAGATTCCAGTCTGTAACTCACTCCCGGGTATCTGTTATTCTATATATAAACCACCCCGAACCCCTTGATTAGATTCCAATCTGTAACTCACTCCCGGGTATCTGTTATTCTATATATAAACCACCCCAAACCCCTCGATTAGATTCCAGTCTGTAACTCACTCCCGGGTATCTGTTATTCTATATATAAACCACCCTGAACCCCTCGATTAGATTCCAGTCTGTAACTCACTCCCGGGTATCTGTTATTCCAGATTTAATCTCTGAAGTTGCTTATTTTGAGCCTCTCGTGTGAATGTTCTCGAATATCTGTTCTTCTATATTTAATCTCGGGTTGAATTCTTCACTATTTTAATTCACAGTTTCCACAACAACCACCAAATCCCCGGGAACCAGTCACAAACCCATCACAACACAGAAGACAACAAAGCCAGGTAAAGACAGGACTGAGCGAAAATATATTCCAGAATGCTTTCCGGAGAGTTCCAAACACGCGCGGTATCTCAGTTATTCTCCACAGACATTATTCCTGAATTCATCATTGATAACCCAGTGTAACCCCTCGATTAGATTCCAGCCTGTAACTCACTCCCGGGTATCTGTTATTCTATATATAAACCACCCCGAACCCCTCGATTAGATTCCAGTCTGTAACTCACTCCCGGGTATCTGTTATTCTATATATAAACCACCCCGAACCCCTCGATTAGATTCCAGTCTGTAACTCACTCCCGGGTATCTGTTATTCTATATATAAACCACCCCGAACCCCTCGATTAGATTCCAGTCTGTAACTCACTCCCGGGCATCTGTTATTCTGTATATAAACCACCCCGAACCCCACGATTAGATTCCAGTCTGTAACTCAATCCCGGGTATCTGTTATTCTATATATAAACCACCCCGAACCCCTCGATTAGATTCCAGTCTGTAACTCACTCCCGGGTATCTGTTATTCTATATATAAACCACCCCGAACCCCTCGATTAGATTCCAGTCTGTAACTCACTCCCGGGTATCTGTTATTCTATATATAAACCACCCCGAACCCCTCGATTAGATTCCAGTCTGTAACTCACTCCCGGGCATCTGTTATTCTGTATATAAACCACCCCGAACCCCACGATTAGATTCCAGTCTGTAACTCAATCCCGGGTATCTGTTATTCTATATATAAACCACCCCGAACCCCTCGATTAGATTCCAGCCTGTAACTCACTCCCAGGTATCTGTTATTCTATATATAAACCACACTGAACCCCTCGATTAGATCCCAGTCTGTAACTCACTCCTGGGTGTCTGTTATTCTATATATAAACCACCCTGAACCCCTCGATTAGATTCCAGTCTGCAACTCACTCCCGGGTATCTGTTATTCTGTATATCGACCACCCCAAAATCCCTCGATTAGATTCCACTCTGTAACTCACTCCCGGGTATCTGTTATTCTATATATAAACCACCTCGAACCCCTCGATTAGATTCCAGTCTGTGACTCACGCCCGGGTATCTGTTATTCTATATGTAAATCACCCTGAACCCCTCGATTAGATTCCAGTCTGTAACTCACTCCCGGGTATCTGTTATTCTATATATAAACCACCCCAAACCCCTCGATTAGATTCCAGTCTGTGACTCACGCCCGGGTATCTGTTATTCTATATATAAACCACCCCGAACCCCTCGATTAGATTCCAGTCTGTAACTCACTCCCGGGTATCTGTTATTCTATATATAAACCACCTCGAACCCCTCGATTAGATTCCAGTCTGTAACTCACTGCTGGATATCTGTTATTCTATATATAAACCATCCGGATCCCTCGATTAGATTCCAGTCTGTACCTCACTGCTGGATATCTGTTATTCTATATATAAACCACCTCGAATCCCTCGATTAGATTCCAGTCTGTAACTCACTCCTGGGTATCCGTTTTTCTATATATACACCACCCCGAACCCCTCGATTAGATTCCAGTCTGTAACTCACTCCCGGGTATCTGTTATTCCAGATTTAATCTCTGAAGTCGCTTATTTTGAGCCTCTCGTGTGAATGTTCTCGAATATCTGTTCTTCTATATTTAATCTCGGGATGAATTCTTCACTATTTTAATTCACAGTTTCCACAACAACCACCAAATCCCCGGGAACCAGTCACAAACCCATCACAACACAGAAGACAACAAAGCCAGGTAAAGACAGGACTGAGCGAAAATATATTCCAGAATGCTTTCCGGAGAGTTCCAAACACGCGCGGTATCTCAGTTATTCTCTACAGACATTATTCCTGAATTCATCATTGATAACCCAGTGTAACCCCTCGATTAGATTCCAGTCTGTAACTCACTCCCGGCTATCTGTTATTCTATATATAAACCAACCCGAACCCCTCGATTAGATTCCAGTCTGTAACTCACTCCCGGGTATTCTTTATTCTATATATAAACCACCCCGATCCCCTCGATTAGATTCCAGTCTGTAACTCACTCCCGGGTATCTGTTATTCTATATATAAACCACCCCGAACCCCTCGATTAGATTCCAGTCTGTTACTCACTCCCGGGTATCTGTTATTCTATATATAAACCACCCTGAACCCCTCGATTAGATTCCAGTCTGTTACTCACTACCGGGTATTCTTTATTCTATTCATAAACCATCCTGAACCCCTCGATTTGATTCCGGTCTGTATCTCACTCCTGGATATCTGTTATTCTGTATATAAACCACCCCGATCCCCTCGATTAGATTCCAATCTAGTAACTCACTCCCGGGTATTCTTTATTCCATATATAAACCACACTGAACCCCTCGATTAGATTCCAGTCTGTAACTCACTCCCGGGTATCTGTTATTCTATATTAAACCACCCCGAACCCCTCGATTAGATTCCAATCTAGTAACTCACTCCCGGGTATTCTTTATTCCATATATAAACCACACTGAACCCCTCGATTAGATTCCAGTCTGTAACTCACTCCCGGGTATCTGTTATTCTATATATAAAGCACCCCGAACCCCTCGATTAGATTCCAGTCTGTAACTCACTCCCGGGTATCTGTTATTCTATATATAAACCACCCCGAACCCCTCGCTTAGATTCCAGTCTGTAACTCACTCCCGGGTATCTGTTATTCTATATATAAACCACCCCGAACCCCTCGATTAGATTCCAGTCTGTAACTCACTCCCGGGTATCTGTTATTCTATATATAAACCACCCCGAACCCCTCGATTAGATTCCAGTCTGTAACTCACTCCCGGGTATCTGTTATTCTATATATAAACCACCCCGAACCCCTCGATTAGATTCCAGTCTGTAACTCACTCCCGGGTATCTGTTATTCTATATATAAACCACCCCGAACCCCTCGATTAGATTCCAGTCTGTAACTCACTCCCGGGTATCTGTTATTCTATGTATAAACCACCCCGAACCCCTCGATTAGATTCCAGTCTGTAACTCACTCCCGAGTATCTGTTATTCTATGTATAAACCACCCCGAACCCCTCGATTAGATTCCAGTCTGTAACTCACTTCCGGGTATCTGTAATTCTATATATAAACCACCCTGAACCCCTCGATTAGATTCCAGTCTGTAACTCACTTCCGGGTATCTGTTATTCTATATATAAACCACCTCGAACCCCTCGATTAGATTCCAGTCTGTAACTCACTCCCGGGTATCTGTTATTCTATATATAAACCACCCCGAACCCCTCGATTAGATTCCAGTCTGTAACTCACTCCCGGGTATCTGTCATTCTATATATAAACCACCCCGAACCCCTCGATTCGATTCCAGTCTGTAACTCACTCCTGGGTATCTGTTATTCTATATATAAACCACCCCGAACCCCTCGATTAGATTCCAGTCTGTAACTCACTCCCGGGTATCTGTTATTCTATATATAAACCACCCCGAACCCCTCGATTAAATTCCAGTCTGTAACTCACTCCTGGGTATCTGTTATTCTATATATAAACCACCCTGAACCCCTCGATTAGATTCCAGTCTGTAACTCACTCCCGGGTATCTGTTATTCCAGATTTAATCTCTGAAGTTGCTTATTTTGAGCCTCTCGTGTGAATGTTCTCGAATATCTGTTCTTCTATATTTAATCTCGGGTTGAATTCTTCACTATTTTAATTCACAGTTTCCACAACAACCACCAAATCCCCGGGAACCAGTCACAAACCCATCACAACACAGAAGACAACAAAGCCAGGTAAAGACAGGACTGAGCGAACATATATTCCAGAATGCTTTCCGGAGAGTTCCAAACACGCGCGGTATCTCAGTTATTCTCTACAGACATTATTCCTGAATTCATCATTGATAACCCAGTGTAACCCCTCGATTAGATTCCAGTCTGTAACTCACTCCCGAGTATCTGTTATTCTATATATAAACCACCCTGAACCCCTCGATTAGATTCCAGCCTGTAACTCACTCCCGAGTATCTGTTATTCTATATATAAACCACCCCGAACCCCTCGATTAGATTCCAGTCTGTAACTCACTCCCGAGTATCTGTTATTCTATATATAAACCACCCTGAACCCCTCGATTAGATTCCAGCCTGTAACTCACTCCCGAGTATCTGTTATTCTATATATAAACCACCCCGAACCCCTCGATTAGATTCCAGTCTGTAACTCACTCCCGGGTATCTGTTATTCTATATATAAACCACCCAAACCCATCGATTAGATTCCAGTCTGTAACTCACTCCCGACTATCTGTTATTCTATGTATAAAGCACCCCGAACCCCTCGATTAGATTCCAGTCTGTAACTCACTCCCGGGTATCTGTTATTCTATATATAAATCACCCCGAACCCCTCGATTAGATTCCAGTCTGTAACTTACTCCTGGGTATCTGTTATTCTATATATAAACCACCCCGAACCCCTCGATTAGATTCCAGGCTGTAACTCACTCCCAGGTATCTGTTATTCTATATATAAACCACCCCGAACCCCTCGATTAGATTCCAGTCTGTAACTCACTCCCGGGTATCTGTTATTCTATATATAAACCACCCCGAACACCTCGATTAGATTCCAGGCTGTAACTCACTCCCAGGTATCTGTTATTCTATATGTAAACCACCCCGAACCCCTCGATTAGATTCCAGGCTGTACCTCACACCCGGTTATCTGTTATTCGATATATGAACCACTCCGAACCCCTCGATTAGATTCCAGCCTGTACCTCACACCCGGGTATCTGTTATTCGATATATAAACCACTCCGAACCCCTCGATTAGATACCAGTCTGTAACTCATTCCCGGGTATCTGTTATTCTATATATAAACCACCCCGAACCCCTCGATTAGATTCCAGTCTGTAACTCACTCCTGGGTATCTGTTATTCTATATATAAACCACCCTGAACCCCTCGATTAGATTCCAGTCTGTAACTCACTCCCGGGTATCTGTTATTCTATATATAAACCACCCCGAACCCCTTGATTAGATTCCAATCTGTAACTCACTCCCGGGTATCTGTTATTCTATATATAAACCACCCCAAACCCCTCGATTAGATTCCAGTCTGTAACTCACTCCCGGGTATCTGTTATTCTATATATAAACCACCCTGAACCCCTCGATTAGATTCCAGTCTGTAACTCACTCCCGGGTATCTGTTATTCCAGATTTAATCTCTGAAGTTGCTTATTTTGAGCCTCTCGTGTGAATGTTCTCGAATATCTGTTCTTCTATATTTAATCTCGGGTTGAATTCTTCACTATTTTAATTCACAGTTTCCACAACAACCACCAAATCCCCGGGAACCAGTCACAAACCCATCACAACACAGAAGACAACAAAGCCAGGTAAAGACAGGACTGAGCGAAAATATATTCCAGAATGCTTTCCGGAGAGTTCCAAACACGCGCGGTATCTCAGTTATTCTCCACAGACATTATTCCTGAATTCATCATTGATAACCCAGTGTAACCCCTCGATTAGATTCCAGCCTGTAACTCACTCCCGGGTATCTGTTATTCTATATATAAACCACCCCGAACCCCTCGATTAGATTCCAGTCTGTAACTCACTCCCGGGTATCTGTTATTCTATATATAAACCACCCCGAACCCCTCGATTAGATTCCAGTCTGTAACTCACTCCCGGGTATCTGTTATTCTATATATAAACCACCCCGAACCCCTCGATTAGATTCCAGTCTGTAACTCACTCCCGGGCATCTGTTATTCTGTATATAAACCACCCCGAACCCCACGATTAGATTCCAGTCTGTAACTCAATCCCGGGTATCTGTTATTCTATATATAAACCACCCCGAACCCCTCGATTAGATTCCAGTCTGTAACTCACTCCCGGGTATCTGTTATTCTATATATAAACCACCCCGAACCCCTCGATTAGATTCCAGTCTGTAACTCACTCCCGGGTATCTGTTATTCTATATATAAACCACCCCGAACCCCTCGATTAGATTCCAGTCTGTAACTCACTCCCGGGTATCTGTTATTCTATATATAAACCACCCCGAACCCCTCGATTAGATTCCAGTCTGTAACTCACTCCCGGGTATCTGTTATTCTATATATAAACCACCCCGAACCCCTCGATTAGATTCCAGTCTGTAACTCACTCCCGGGTATCTGTTATTCTATGTATAAACCACCCCGAACCCCTCGATTAGATTCCAGTCTGTAACTCACTCCCGAGTATCTGTTATTCTATGTATAAACCACCCCGAACCCCTCGATTAGATTCCAGTCTGTAACTCACTTCCGGGTATCTGTAATTCTATATATAAACCACCCTGAACCCCTCGATTAGATTCCAGTCTGTAACTCACTTCCGGGTATCTGTTATTCTATATATAAACCACCTCGAACCCCTCGATTAGATTCCAGTCTGTAACTCACTCCCGGGTATCTGTTATTCTATATATAAACCACCCCGAACCCCTCGATTAGATTCCAGTCTGTAACTCACTCCCGGGTATCTGTCATTCTATATATAAACCACCCCGAACCCCTCGATTCGATTCCAGTCTGTAACTCACTCCTGGGTATCTGTTATTCTATATATAAACCACCCCGAACCCCTCGATTAGATTCCAGTCTGTAACTCACTCCCGGGTATCTGTTATTCTATATATAAACCACCCCGAACCCCTCGATTAAATTCCAGTCTGTAACTCACTCCTGGGTATCTGTTATTCTATATATAAACCACCCTGAACCCCTCGATTAGATTCCAGTCTGTAACTCACTCCCGGGTATCTGTTATTCCAGATTTAATCTCTGAAGTTGCTTATTTTGAGCCTCTCGTGTGAATGTTCTCGAATATCTGTTCTTCTATATTTAATCTCGGGTTGAATTCTTCACTATTTTAATTCACAGTTTCCACAACAACCACCAAATCCCCGGGAACCAGTCACAAACCCATCACAACACAGAAGACAACAAAGCCAGGTAAAGACAGGACTGAGCGAACATATATTCCAGAATGCTTTCCGGAGAGTTCCAAACACGCGCGGTATCTCAGTTATTCTCTACAGACATTATTCCTGAATTCATCATTGATAACCCAGTGTAACCCCTCGATTAGATTCCAGTCTGTAACTCACTCCCGAGTATCTGTTATTCTATATATAAACCACCCTGAACCCCTCGATTAGATTCCAGCCTGTAACTCACTCCCGAGTATCTGTTATTCTATATATAAACCACCCCGAACCCCTCGATTAGATTCCAGTCTGTAACTCACTCCCGAGTATCTGTTATTCTATATATAAACCACCCTGAACCCCTCGATTAGATTCCAGCCTGTAACTCACTCCCGAGTATCTGTTATTCTATATATAAACCACCCCGAACCCCTCGATTAGATTCCAGTCTGTAACTCACTCCCGGGTATCTGTTATTCTATATATAAACCACCCAAACCCATCGATTAGATTCCAGTCTGTAACTCACTCCCGACTATCTGTTATTCTATGTATAAAGCACCCCGAACCCCTCGATTAGATTCCAGTCTGTAACTCACTCCCGGGTATCTGTTATTCTATATATAAATCACCCCGAACCCCTCGATTAGATTCCAGTCTGTAACTTACTCCTGGGTATCTGTTATTCTATATATAAACCACCCCGAACCCCTCGATTAGATTCCAGGCTGTAACTCACTCCCAGGTATCTGTTATTCTATATATAAACCACCCCGAACCCCTCGATTAGATTCCAGTCTGTAACTCACTCCCGGGTATCTGTTATTCTATATATAAACCACCCCGAACACCTCGATTAGATTCCAGGCTGTAACTCACTCCCAGGTATCTGTTATTCTATATGTAAACCACCCCGAACCCCTCGATTAGATTCCAGGCTGTACCTCACACCCGGTTATCTGTTATTCGATATATGAACCACTCCGAACCCCTCGATTAGATTCCAGCCTGTACCTCACACCCGGGTATCTGTTATTCGATATATAAACCACTCCGAACCCCTCGATTAGATACCAGTCTGTAACTCATTCCCGGGTATCTGTTATTCTATATATAAACCACCCCGAACCCCTCGATTAGATTCCAGTCTGTAACTCACTCCTGGGTATCTGTTATTCTATATATAAACCACCCTGAACCCCTCGATTAGATTCCAGTCTGTAACTCACTCCCGGGTATCTGTTATTCTATATATAAACCACCCCGAACCCCTTGATTAGATTCCAATCTGTAACTCACTCCCGGGTATCTGTTATTCTATATATAAACCACCCCAAACCCCTCGATTAGATTCCAGTCTGTAACTCACTCCCGGGTATCTGTTATTCTATATATAAACCACCCTGAACCCCTCGATTAGATTCCAGTCTGTAACTCACTCCCGGGTATCTGTTATTCCAGATTTAATCTCTGAAGTTGCTTATTTTGAGCCTCTCGTGTGAATGTTCTCGAATATCTGTTCTTCTATATTTAATCTCGGGTTGAATTCTTCACTATTTTAATTCACAGTTTCCACAACAACCACCAAATCCCCGGGAACCAGTCACAAACCCATCACAACACAGAAGACAACAAAGCCAGGTAAAGACAGGACTGAGCGAAAATATATTCCAGAATGCTTTCCGGAGAGTTCCAAACACGCGCGGTATCTCAGTTATTCTCCACAGACATTATTCCTGAATTCATCATTGATAACCCAGTGTAACCCCTCGATTAGATTCCAGCCTGTAACTCACTCCCGGGTATCTGTTATTCTATATATAAACCACCCCGAACCCCTCGATTAGATTCCAGTCTGTAACTCACTCCCGGGTATCTGTTATTCTATATATAAACCACCCCGAACCCCTCGATTAGATTCCAGTCTGTAACTCACTCCCGGGTATCTGTTATTCTATATATAAACCACCCCGAACCCCTCGATTAGATTCCAGTCTGTAACTCACTCCCGGGCATCTGTTATTCTGTATATAAACCACCCCGAACCCCACGATTAGATTCCAGTCTGTAACTCAATCCCGGGTATCTGTTATTCTATATATAAACCACCCCGAACCCCTCGATTAGATTCCAGTCTGTAACTCACTCCCGGGTATCTGTTATTCTATATATAAACCACCCCGAACCCCTCGATTAGATTCCAGTCTGTAACTCACTCCCGGGTATCTGTTATTCTATATATAAACCACCCCGAACCCCTCGATTAGATTCCAGTCTGTAACTCACTCCCGGGCATCTGTTATTCTGTATATAAACCACCCCGAACCCCACGATTAGATTCCAGTCTGTAACTCAATCCCGGGTATCTGTTATTCTATATATAAACCACCCCGAACCCCTCGATTAGATTCCAGCCTGTAACTCACTCCCAGGTATCTGTTATTCTATATATAAACCACACTGAACCCCTCGATTAGATCCCAGTCTGTAACTCACTCCTGGGTGTCTGTTATTCTATATATAAACCACCCTGAACCCCTCGATTAGATTCCAGTCTGCAACTCACTCCCGGGTATCTGTTATTCTGTATATCGACCACCCCAAAATCCCTCGATTAGATTCCACTCTGTAACTCACTCCCGGGTATCTGTTATTCTATATATAAACCACCTCGAACCCCTCGATTAGATTCCAGTCTGTGACTCACGCCCGGGTATCTGTTATTCTATATGTAAATCACCCTGAACCCCTCGATTAGATTCCAGTCTGTAACTCACTCCCGGGTATCTGTTATTCTATATATAAACCACCCCAAACCCCTCGATTAGATTCCAGTCTGTGACTCACGCCCGGGTATCTGTTATTCTATATATAAACCACCCCGAACCCCTCGATTAGATTCCAGTCTGTAACTCACTCCCGGGTATCTGTTATTCTATATATAAACCACCTCGAACCCCTCGATTAGATTCCAGTCTGTAACTCACTGCTGGATATCTGTTATTCTATATATAAACCATCCGGATCCCTCGATTAGATTCCAGTCTGTACCTCACTGCTGGATATCTGTTATTCTATATATAAACCACCTCGAATCCCTCGATTAGATTCCAGTCTGTAACTCACTCCTGGGTATCCGTTTTTCTATATATACACCACCCCGAACCCCTCGATTAGATTCCAGTCTGTAACTCACTCCCGGGTATCTGTTATTCCAGATTTAATCTCTGAAGTCGCTTATTTTGAGCCTCTCGTGTGAATGTTCTCGAATATCTGTTCTTCTATATTTAATCTCGGGATGAATTCTTCACTATTTTAATTCACAGTTTCCACAACAACCACCAAATCCCCGGGAACCAGTCACAAACCCATCACAACACAGAAGACAACAAAGCCAGGTAAAGACAGGACTGAGCGAAAATATATTCCAGAATGCTTTCCGGAGAGTTCCAAACACGCGCGGTATCTCAGTTATTCTCTACAGACATTATTCCTGAATTCATCATTGATAACCCAGTGTAACCCCTCGATTAGATTCCAGTCTGTAACTCACTCCCGGCTATCTGTTATTCTATATATAAACCAACCCGAACCCCTCGATTAGATTCCAGTCTGTAACTCACTCCCGGGTATTCTTTATTCTATATATAAACCACCCCGATCCCCTCGATTAGATTCCAGTCTGTAACTCACTCCCGGGTATCTGTTATTCTATATATAAACCACCCCGAACCCCTCGATTAGATTCCAGTCTGTTACTCACTCCCGGGTATCTGTTATTCTATATATAAACCACCCTGAACCCCTCGATTAGATTCCAGTCTGTTACTCACTACCGGGTATTCTTTATTCTATTCATAAACCATCCTGAACCCCTCGATTTGATTCCGGTCTGTATCTCACTCCTGGATATCTGTTATTCTGTATATAAACCACCCCGATCCCCTCGATTAGATTCCAATCTAGTAACTCACTCCCGGGTATTCTTTATTCCATATATAAACCACACTGAACCCCTCGATTAGATTCCAGTCTGTAACTCACTCCCGGGTATCTGTTATTCTATATTAAACCACCCCGAACCCCTCGATTAGATTCCAATCTAGTAACTCACTCCCGGGTATTCTTTATTCCATATATAAACCACACTGAACCCCTCGATTAGATTCCAGTCTGTAACTCACTCCCGGGTATCTGTTATTCTATATATAAAGCACCCCGAACCCCTCGATTAGATTCCAGTCTGTAACTCACTCCCGGGTATCTGTTATTCTATATATAAACCACCCCGAACCCCTCGCTTAGATTCCAGTCTGTAACTCACTCCCGGGTATCTGTTATTCTATATATAAACCACCCCGAACCCCTCGATTAGATTCCAGTCTGTAACTCACTCCCGGGTATCTGTTATTCTATATATAAACCACCCCGAACACCTCGATTAGATTCCAGTCTGTAACTCACTCCCGGGTATCTGTTATTCTATATATAAACCACCCCGAACCCCTCGATTAGATTCCAGTCTGTAACTCACTCCCGGGTATCTGTTATTCTATATATAAACCACCCCGAACCCCTCGATTAGATTCCAGTCTGTAACTCACTCCCGGGTATCTGTTATTCTATATATAAACCACCCCGAACCCCTCGATTAGATTCCAGTCGGTAACTCACTCCCGGGTATCTGTTATTCTATATATAAACCACCCCGAACCCCTCGCTTAGATTCCAGTCTGTAACTCACTCCCGGGTATCTGTTATTCTATATATCAACCACCCCGAACCCCTCGCTTAGATTCCAGTCTGTAACTCACTCCCGGGTATCTGTTATTCTATATATCAACCACCCCGAACCCCTCGATTAGATTCCAGTCTGTAACTCACTCCCGGGTATCTGTTATTCTATATATTAACCACCCCGAACCCCTCGATTAGATTCCAGTCTGTAACTCACTCCCGGGTATCTGTTATTCTATATATAAACCACCCCGAACCCCTCGATTAGATTCCAGTCGGTAACTCACTCCCGGGTATCTGTTATTCTATATATAAACCACCCCGAACCCCTCGATTAGATTCCAGTCTGTAACTCACTCCTGGGTATCTGTTATTCTATATATAAACCACCCCGAACCCCTCGATTAGATTCCAGTCTGTAACTCACTCCCGGGTATCTGTTATTCTATATATAAACCACCCCGAACCCCTCGATTAGATTCCAGTCTGTAACTCACTCCCGGGTATCTGTTATTCTATATATAAACCACCCCGAACCCCTCGATTAGATTCCAGTCTGTAACTCACTCCCGGGTATCTGTTATTCTGTATATAAACCACACCGAACCCCTCGATTAGATTCCAGTCTGTAACTCACTCCCGGGTATTCTTTATCCCATTTATAAACCACCTGAAAATTGTCGGGTCTCTCCCTGTTGACGATCTTTTTTCAATGTTTATTCCCGATCCCTCATCTTTCCCATTTTTAGTAACAAGTTGCATAAACACAACCTCCAGATTCCCGGCAACAAGATTTTACCCTCCCACCACACCGCTGACTACACACCCACGTGAGACTAATGTCGAGTCCCGACACTGCAGAAGGAGGCCATTCGGCCCATCGAGTCTGCACCGACCAAAACCCCACCCAGGCCCCATTCCTGTAACCCCACCTGTTTATCCAGGTATTCCCCCTGACACTAAGGGGCAATTTAGCATGGCCAATCCACCTAACCCGCACATCTTTGGACACGAAGGGGCAATTTAGCATGGCCAATCCACCTAACCCGCACATCTTTGGACACGAAGGGGCAATTTAGCACGGCCAATCCCCCTAACCTACACAACTTTCAGACTGTGGGAGGAAACCGGAGCACCCGGAGGAATCCCACACAACCCCCCCAAGCTCTATCCCCGTAACCCCACGTGTTTATCCTGCTATTCCCCCTGAAACTAAGGGACAATTTAGCACGGCCAATCCACCTAACCTGCACATCTTTGGACACTAAGGGGCAATTTAGCATGGCCAATCCACCTAACCTGCACATCTTTGGACACTAAGAGGCAATTCAGCATGGCCAATCCACCTAACCTGCACATCTTTGGACACTAAGGGGCAATTTAGCATGGCCAATCCACCTAACCTGCACATCTTTGGACACTAAGGGGCAATTTAGCATGGCCAATCCACCTAACCTGCACATCTTTGGACACTAAGGGGCAATTTAGCATGGCCAATCCACCGAACCTGCACATCTTTGGACACTAAGGGGCAATTTAGCATGGCCAATCCACCTAACCTGCACATCTTTGGACACGAAGGGGCAATTTAGCATGGCCAATCCACCGAACCTGCACATCTTTGGACACTAAGGGGCAATTTAGCATGGCCAATCCACCTAACCCGCACATCTTTGGACACTAAGGGGCAATTTAGCATGGCCAATCCACCTAACCTGCACATCTTTGGACACTGAGGGGCAATTTAGCATGGCCAATCCACCCTAACCTGCACATCTTTGGACACTGAGGGGCAATTTAGCATGGTCAATCGACCTAACCTGCACATCTTTCAGACTGTGGGAGGAAACCGGAGCACCCGGAGGAAACCCACACAACCCCCCCAAGCCCTATCCCCGTAACCCCATGTGTTTATCCAGCTATTCCCCCTGACACTAAGGGGCAATTTTGCACGGCCAATCCGCTAAACTACACACTTTTGGAATCGAAGAGGCAATTTAGCACGGCCAATCCACCTACCCTGCACATCTTTGGACACGAAGGGGCAATTTAGCATGGCCAATCAACTTTACCCGCACATCTTTGGACACGAGCGCGGAGAACATGCAGACTCCACACAGACTGTGACCCGAGCCAGGAATTGAACCCGGGTCCCTGGTGCTGTGAGGCAGCAGTGCTAACCACTGGGCCACCGTGCCGCCCAGCATAGCGGTTGTTGTCAACACTTGACCATAATTCCTGGAGGGGTTGGGGTTCCGTCTCTCCCGGCCAGTGGCTCTCAGGAGCAGGTGGCAACGGGTGAGTTCGTAGAATTACAGTATGCAGAGGGACAGGTAGTATTGAGGAAGCAGGGGGGCTGCAGAAGGACTTGGACAGGTTCGGAGAGTGGGCAAAGAAGTGGCAGGTGGAATACAATGTGGGAAAGTGTGAGGTTATGGCACTTTGGAAGGAGGAATGGAAGCTGAGCCTAGTTTCTAAATGGGAAAATGCTCAGGAAATCAGAAACACAAAGGGACTTGGGAGTCCTTGTTCAAGATTCTCTTAAGGTTAACGTGCAGGTTCAGTCGGCAGTTAGGAAGGCAAATGCAATGTTAGCATTCATGTCGAGAGGGCTAGAATACAAGAGCAGGGATGTACTTCTGAGGCTGTATAAGGCTTTAGTCCGACCCCATTTGGAGTATTGTGAGCAGTTTTGGGCCCCGTATCTAAGGAAGGATGTGCCGGCCTTGGAAAGGGTCCGGAGGAGGTTCACAAGAATGATCCCTGGAATGAAGAGCTTGTCGTATGAGGAACGGTTGAGGACTCTGGGTCTGTACTGGTTGGAGTCTAGAAGGATGACGGGGGGATCTTATTGAAACTTACAGGATACTGCGAGGCCTGGAGAGAGTGGACGTGGAGAGGATGTTTCCACTAGTAGGAAAAACTAGAACCAGAGGGCACAACCTCAGGCTAAAGGGACGATCCTTTAAAACAGAGATGAGGAGGAATTTCTTCAGCCAGAGAGTGGTGAATCTGTGGAACTCTTTGCTGCAGAGGCGGCCGGGTCACTGAGTGTCTTTAAGACAGAGATAGATGGGTTCTTGATTAATAAGGGGATCAGGGGGTTATGGGGAAAAGGCAGGATAATGGGGATGAGAAAAATATCAGCCATGATTGAATGGCGGAGCAGACTCGATGGGCCGAGTGGCCTCATTCTGCTCCTATGTCTTATGGTCTTATGGTAATTAGTGGAACCCTGACACTGCGCAGGGAGGCCATTCGGCCCGTCGAGTCTGCGCCGACTTCGGCACGACGTGTCTCCCTGCTGGATGGATTCGACGCTCCTTGACTCTGACCGTCCTGTGTTGCTCTTCCAGGCCTCTGTCCGCCTCACTCGCACTTTGACCCCTGCGGCGGGGGTTGTTCCCCTCGCTGTGACAATCCAAGTCCGGACTGTTCGGGCACTTGCTCCTCCGGAGGTTGCGTCTGCGACGATGGGTTCTTCCAGCTGGGCGGGAAGTGCGTACCCTCCGAACGGTGCGGCTGTATCCGTGGTGACTCCTACTACCAGGTAAGGACCATCGCAGTTACCGGCGTCGGCAATTTCTTTGGCATTCACGGCCAATATTGTGAGGACCAAGAGCGCGGGCCTCGTGGTGACCCCTGGGGAGGCTCTGGCTGGATGGTATTATCGCTAGACTATTAATCCAGAAACTCAGCTCATGTTCTGGGGGACCCCGGGTTCGAATCCCCGCCACGGCAGATGGTGGAATTTGAATTCAATAAAAAAAAATCTGGAATTAGGAATCTACTGATGACCCATTGTCGGAAAAACCCATCTGGTTCCTTTAGAACAAAGAACAATACAGCACAGGAACAGGCCCTTCGGCCCTCCAAGCCCGCGCCGCTCCCTGGTCCAAACCATTCTTTTGTATCCCTCCATTCCCACTCCGTTCATGTGGCTATCGAGATAAGTCTTAAACGTTCCCAGTGTGTCCGCCTCCACCACCTTGCCCGGCAACGCATTCCAGGCTCCCACCACCCTCTGTGTAAAATATGTCCTTCTGATATCCGTGTTATACCTCCCCCCCTTCACCTTGAACCTATGACCCCTCGTGAACGTCACCACCGACCTGGGAAAAAGCTTCCCACCGTTCACCCTATCTATGCCTTTCATAATTTTATACACCTCTATTAGGTCACCCCTCATCCTCCGTCTTTCCAGTGAGAACAACCCCAGTTTACCCAATCTCTCCTCATAACTAAGCCCTTCCATACCAGGCAACATCCTGGTAAATCTCCTCTGCGCTCTCTCTAAAGCCTCCACGTCCTTCTGGTAGTGTGGCGACCAGAACTGGACGCAGTATTCCAAATGCGGCTGAACCAACGTTCTATACAGCTGCAACATCAGACCTCAACTTTTATACTCTATGCCCCGTCCTATAAAGGCAAGGATGCCATATGCCTTCTTCACTACCTTCTCCACCTGTGACGTCACCTTCAAGGATCTGTGGACTTGCACACCCAGGTCCCTCTGCGTATCTACACCCTTTATGGTTCTGCCATTTATCGTATAGCTCCCCCCTACGTTAGTTCTACCAAAATGCATCACTTGACATTTATCAGGATTGAACTCCATCTGCCATTTCTTTGCCCAAATTTCCAGCCTATCTATATCCTTCTGTAGCCTCTGACAATGCTCCTCACTATCTGCAAGTCCAGCCATCTTCGTGTCGTCTGCGAACTTACTGATCACCCCAGTTACACCTTCTTCCAGATCGTTTATTTAGGGAAGGAAATCTGCCGTCCTTACCCGGTCTGGCCTACATGTGATTCCAGAGCCACAGCCAATGTGGTTGACTCCCAACTGCCCTCCAAGGGGCAACAAGGGATGGGCAATAAATGCTGGCCCAGCCAATGACGCCCCATGTCCCACAATTTAACTAAAAAAGAACTCAACATCAAGGGACATTGAATGAGGATCCGGGAGACATTCGCTGGAAACCAGGCACATGTTTAAATTTAAGTTAAGTAGAATCATAGAATTTCTACAGTGCAGAAGGAGGCCATTCAGCCCATCGAGTCTGCACCGACCACAATCCCACCCAGGCCCTGTCCCCATAACCCCATACATTTACCCCAGCAAGTCCCCCTGACACTAGGGTCAATTTAGCATGGCCAATCCACCGAACCTGCACATCTTTGGATACTAAGGGGCAATTTAGCATGGCCAATCCACCTAACCTGCACATCTTTGGATACTAAGGGTCAATTTAGCATGGCCAATCCACCTAACCTGTACATCTTTGGACATTAAGGGGCAATTTAGCATGGCCAATCCACCTAAACTACACATCTTTGGACACAAAGGGGCAATTTAGCATGGCCAATCCACCTAACCTGCAGGTCTTTGGACACTAAGGGGCAATTTAGCATGGCCAATCCACCTACCCTGCACATCTTTGGACACTAAGGGGCAATTTAGCATGGCCAATCTATCGAACCTGCAGGTCTTTGGACACTAAGTGGCAATTTAGCATGGCCAATCCACCTAACCCGCACATCTTTGGACATTAAGGGGCAATTTAGCATGGCCAATCCACCTAACCGACACATCTTTGGACATTAAGGGGCAATTTAGCATGGCCAATCCACCCTAACCTGCACATCTTTGGACATTAAGGGGCAATTTAGCATGGCCAATCCACCTAACCTGTACATCTTTGGACATTAAGGGGCAATTTAGCATGGCCAATCCACCTAACCTGTACATCTTTGGACATTAAGGGGCAATTTAGCATGGCCAATCCACCTAACCTGTACATCTTTGGACATTAAGGGGCAATTTAGCATGGCCAATCCACCTAACCTGTACATCTTTGGACATTAAGGGGCAATTTAGCATGGCCAATCTATCGGACCTGCAGGTCTTTGGACACTAAGGGGCAATTTAGCATGGCCAATCCACCTAACCTACACATCTTGGGACTGTGGGAGCAAACCGGAGCACCCGGAGGAAACCCAGCAGACACGGGGGAAGAACGTGCAGACTCCACACAGACAGTGACCCGAGCCGGGTATCGAACCCGGGTCCCTGGCGCTGTGAGGCATCCGTGCTAACCACTGTGCCGCCGTAAGGTTGATTGGCCATGGTAAATTGCCCCTTATTGTCCAAAGACGTGCTGGTTAGGGTGCATTGGCCGTGCTAAATTGCCCCTTATTGTTACCCGAACAGGTGCCGGAGTGTGGCGACTCGGGGAATTTCACAGTAACTTCATTGCGCTGTTAATGTAAGCCTTACTTGTGACACCGATAAATAAACGTTCCCCATTCGCGGTCGGTACCTCATGTTCCTCTAGCCTCTGAGGGACTGATTATTTTGGTTTCTGCTTCCAGCCGGGACAGATTATCTGGTCGGATGCCTGCACCGCCATCTGCCGTTGCTTAGGAAACTTCAGCGTCCAGTGTACCAACATGAGCTGTGCTGCTGACGAGTATTGTGGGGACAAAGGTGGCATCCATGGTTGTTACCCCAAAGGTAAGCGAGTCTGTCCCATACCCTGAGACTAAAGGGTCAACTGATATCTCAAACATCAACCAAGCAGAGGGAAGCCAGACGTCCCATAGGTCCCACTTCCCCAATCAAACTCCTGCAATATTTCCCCTGTGGCATCGCGACCCAACACCCCAACTTTCTCAGAAGACTAAGGAAATTCGGCATGTCAGCTACGACTCTCACCAACTTTTACAGATGCCCCATAGAAAGCATTCTTTCTGGGTGTATCACAGCTTGGTCTGGGCTCCTGCTCTGCCCAAGACCGCAATAAACTACAAAAGGTCATGAATGTAGCCCAATCCATCACGCAAACCAGCCTCCCATCCATTGACTCTGTCTACACTTCCCGCTGCCTCGGGGAAAAGCAGCCGGCATAATTAAGGACCCCACACACCCCGGACATTCTCTCTTCCACCTTCTTCCGTCGGGAAAAAGATACAAAAGTCTGAGGTTGCGTATCGACCGACTCAAGAACAGCTTCTTCCCTGCTGCCGTCAGACTTTTGAATGGACCTACCTCGCATTAAGTTGATCTTTCTCTGCACCCTAGCTATGACTGTAACACTACATTCTGCACTCTCTCCTTTCCTTCTCTATGAACGGTATGCTCTGTCTGTATAGCACGCAAGAAACAATACTTTTCACTGTGTCCCAATACATGTGACAATAATAAATCAAATCAAATTAAATCAAATTTAAAAAATCAATCACTCCGTTTCAAAAGTTCCTGTTAAATCTTTGATTTTGTCATCCTGGGTGCAATCCTGGTAAATCTCCCAAACTGTGCCCCTTCTCCATGGCTTGGACATCCTGTCACGGCACGGTGGCACAGTGGTTAGCGCTGCTGCCTCACAGCGCCAGGGACCCGGGTTCGATTCCCGGCTTGGGTCACTGTCTGTGCAGAGTCTGCACATTCTCCCCGTGTCTGCGTGGGTTTCCTCTGGGCGCTCCGGTTTCCTCCCACAGTCCCAAAGATGTGCAGGTTAGGGGGATTGGCCATGCTAAATTGCCCCTTAGTGTCCAAAGATGTGCAGGTTAGGTGAATTGGCCATGCAAAATTGACCCTTAGTGTCCAAAGATGTGTAGATTAGGTGGATTGGCCGTGCTAAATTGCCCCTTAGTGTCCAAAGATGTGCAGCCTATGAGGGTTAGCAGGGTAGATATACGGGGTTACATGGAATAGGGCCTGGGTGGGATTGTTGTCGGTATCAACTCGATGGGCCGACTGGCCTCATTCTGCTCTATAGGGATTCTATGAGGGTCTGGGGGATTTAGACCAGAGCGTAGTCTTCCTTCCAAACCTTGATTGAGATATTATTGGATGTTTTTCCTCCATGGAGAATTCCTTCAGCTTTCCTGCAACTTTCCTCCACAGGTTCGTCCACCTGCACTGCCTCCGGGGATCCCCATTACACCTCCTTCGACAAGAGAAAGTTCACCTTCCAAGGGAACTGCACCTACGTGCTGGCCAAGACCTGTAACTCCAGCCGCACCCCCTTCACCGTCCTCGTCGCCAACGAGCATCGCCGCGGAAACACCGCCGTGTCTTATGTCCGAGCCATCCATGTCAGTGTCTACGGCCTCACCGTCTCGGTGCTCAGGGACAGAGTCGTTCAGGTGAGAGAGGGAGGGGGAGCAGGGGGGGTGGGGGGGCAGTGGGGGAGGGGGGGAGGACATTACGCTCACCCTCATCCCCCCCATTCATGGCTGGGGTCCCTCGAAACAGTCCAAAGCCCGATCGATGGGTTGAGGTTGGGTAAGGGGATGGGGGGGAGGGGTTGGGGAGTTAAGGGGTTGAGATGGAGAATGGCCTTGATCGAACTGAAGGTCGGATAAGACCATAAGGTATAGAAGCAGAATTAGGCCATTCGGCCCATCGAGTCTGCTCCACCATTGCTGATAGCTTCTCAATCCCATTCGCCCGCCTTTTCCCCTCAACCTTTGACCCCCTTACCAATCAAGAACTGATCTATCTCCATCTTAAAGACACTCAATGACCCGCCCTCCTCTGTGGCAACGAATTCCACAGATTCACCACCCTCTGGCTGAAGAAATTCCTCCTCATCTCAGTTCTAAAGGGTCGTCCCTTTACTCTGAGGCTGGGCCCTCGGATTCCAGTCTCTCCGACTAATGGAAACATCTTCCCCGTGTCCACTCTATCCGGGCCTCTCAGTATTCTGTAAGTTTCAATAAAATCCCCCCCTCATCCTTCGAAACTCCATCGAGTAGAGTCATAGAGTCAGAGAGGTTTACAGCATGGAAACAGGCCCTTCGGCCCAACTTGTCCATTCCGCCCTTTTTTCCCCCTAAGCAAGTCCCAATTGCCCGCATTTGGCCCATATCCCTCTCTACCCATCCGCTCAGATCCAGAGTCCTCAAACGCTCCATCAAGCCTTTCATTCCCGGGATCATTCTGGTGAACCTCCTCTGGACCCTCTCCAGGGCCAGCAGTGCTGGAGGGGCTGAATGGCCTCCCCTCGCTCGGATGCCCCAGCCCCGGGCGAGAGTCTGTTCCCAGTAGAAGGTTCAAGCGGAGAATTCTATCCAACTGATTCCCGAGCGACGCACTCCCATCCCAAGCACGGCGTTCCCGAGTCTCAACCCCCATCCCCCCACTTCCCATTCCCTGGAATTGCTACATTGGGATGGAGTTAATTCCACCTCCGGTTCCCTCCGCCTCATCCGGGGCCGATATTTACCCCCCCCACCCCACCCCCCGACCCCCGCCCCCCCTCCCCCCCTCCCCACTCCCCCGCACACTCTCCGATCCTCACTCCTCTGTCTGTTGTGTTCAGGTGAATGGAAAACCCGTCACCGCCCCCATCAGCCCCCACCCCGGATTGGTCGTGGGACCCTCGGGCAGACACATGGCGGTACGAACCGACTTTGGCCTGGTCGCTCGGTACGACGGCAGACACCACGCTGACGTGACGGTCCCCAGCGAGTGAGTACAACCCGCGGCCTCCCCGTGTCCCGCACCGGCGCGGGTCGCGTTTATTTGGTTCGATTTCTTTTGTGATTTGATTTGATTTGACGAGATTTTTTTCTGATTTGATTTGAATTAATTTGATTTTGATTTGATATCTTTTTGATTTGATTTCCTTTTGTTTTGATTTCCTTTTTGATCTGATTTGATTTTATGTCCTTTTTTGATTTGGTTTGTTTGCTTTCTTGAACTGATTTGATGCGATTTCTCTTTGATTTCATTTGATTTCTTTGTGATTTAACTTGATTTCTTTTTAAATTTTATTTATTATTTGATTTGATTTATTATTGTCACATGTATTGGGATACAGTGAAAAGTATTGTTTCTTGCGCGCTATACAGACAAAGCATACCGTTCATAGAGTACATAGGGGAGAAGGATTTGATTTATTATTGTCACATGTATTGGGATACAGTGAAAAGTATCGTTTCTTGCGCGCTATACAGACAAAGCATACCGTTCATAGAGTACATAGGGGAGAAGGATTTGATTTATTATTGTCACATGTATTGGGATACAGTGAAAAATATTGTTTCCAACGCACTATACAGACAAAGCATACCGTTCATAGAGTACATATGGAAGGAAAGGAGAGGGTGCAGAATGTAGTGTTACAGTCATAGCTAGGGTGTAGAGAAAGATCAACTTAATGCGAGGTAGGTCCATTCAAAAGTCTGACAGCAGCAGGGAAGAAGCTGTTCTTGAGTCAGTTGGGATGTGTCCTCAGACCTTTGAATCTTCTACCCAACGGAAGAAGGTGGAAGAGAGAATGTCCGGGGTGCGTGGGGGGTCCTTTATTATGCCGGCTGCTTTTCCCCGAGGCAGCGGGAAGTGTAGACAGAGTCAATGGATGGGAGGCTGGGTTTGCGTGATGGATTGGGCTACATTCACGACCCTTTTGTAGTTCCTTGTGGTCTTGGGCAGAGCAGGAGCCCCAGACCAAGCTGTGATACAACCAGAAAGAATGCTTTCTATGGGGCATCTGTAAAAGTTGGTGAGAGTCGTAGCTGACATGCCGAATTTCCTTAGTCTTCTGAGAAAGTAGAGGCGTTGGTGGGGCTTTCTTAACTATAGTGTCGGCATGGGGGGGACCAGGACAGGTTGTCGGTGATCTGGACACCCAGAAACCTGAAGCTCTCGACCCTTTCTACTTCGTCCCCGTTGATGTAGACAGGGGCATGTTCTCCTTTACGCTTCCTGAAGTCGGTGACAATCTCCTTCGTTTTGTTGACACTGAGGGAGAGATTATTGTTGCCGCACCAGTTCACCAGATTCTCTCTCTCGGGTGGGACGGTGGGGGGTGGTGGGAGGAGGGAGTGGGGGTCGGTGGGGGGGAGTTTGCCGACCTTCTTGAGCGTCACTCACCCCTCGTCTCTCTCTCTCTCTCTCTGTCCCCAGCTACGCCGGCCAGACCTGCGGCCTGTGCGGCGACTACGATGGAATCCCCGGCGACGACTTCCGGACTCCGGAGGGACAGATCGTGCACGGAGTCGTCAAATTTGGGAACAGCTGGAACGTGGATGAGAAGTAAGTGGGATGATCCGGGAAGAGGGAGGGGGAAGAGGAGGGGGAGGGGATGGGGAGGGAACACGATGACTCTTGTCCCCGTATCTACGGGCCCTTCACCATGACAATCGAGCGGAAGATTCACAGGTCTCGTTAACCACGCGGCAGAATGGCGTCTGTCTTGTTTTTGTATCTTTGCACCGTTTTATTGGACAATTCCTTGGATTGTTTTTTATTCATTCTGGATCCCCCCATGGAGGGGAGTGGGGAGAATGTGGGACTCGCTCCCACGGGGATTGGGGAGAATGTGGGACTCGCTCCCACGGGGAGTGGGGAGAATGTGGGACTCGTTCCCACGGGGAGTGGGGAGAATGTGGGACTCGCTCCCACGGGGGAGTGGGGGCGAATGTGGGACTCGCTCCCAAGGGGTGTGGGGGACAATGTGGGACTGGCTCCCACGGGGAGTGGGGGACAATGTGGGACTCGCTCCCATGGGGGAGTGGGGGAGAATGTGGGACTCGCTCCCATGGGGGAGTGGGGGAGAATGTGGGACTCGCTCCCAAGGGGTGTGGGGGCGAATGTGGGACTCACTTCCACGGGGAGTGGGGGAGAATGTGGGACTCGCTTCCACGGGGAGTGGGGAGAATGTGGGTGTCGCTCCCATGGGGAGTGGGGGAGAATGTGGGACTCGCTCCCACCGGGAGTGGGGAGAATGTGGGACTCGCTCCCACGGGGAGAGGGGAGAATGTGAGACTCACTCCCATGGGGAGTGGAGAGAATGTGGGTCTCACTCCCACGGGGATTGGGGGAGAATGACAGATTGGAGATGGGGGGAACTGGATCAACAGATGAGGGAGAAAGGTAGAGAATGATATGGGAATGGGAGTGAGATGATGTAGGTTTAGAGGAGGCTAGTGTGGACCAGCATGGAGCAGAGGGGCCGAATGGACTATGTCTCTGCTGCCCCTTTTGTGTCATTCACTGTGTAAATAATCTTCCCCGTTCTCTCTGGACAGCTGCACCGTGACGGACACCGAGGTGACTCCCCAGTGCCCCGAAGACAAGCGGGAGACGTACGAAGGAGCCTCCTACTGTGGGATATTGCTGGACCAATACGGACCCTTCTCCTCCTGCCACTACCAAATTGACCCCATGGTACGTACGGCCTAGTGCCAAGGCCTCATTCTGACCGGGACTCCATCCCTCCCTCTGTCTCCACCTCCCGCACTCCCTCCCCCCCCGCCCCCCGCTCCGGTCTCCCCCCACACCCTCACTCCCTCCCTCCAGTCCCGCGCCGAGATCCAACTAGGCCCGAGGCTCCGGTGTGGCCTCAGTCCAGTGGGGGAGCAGGGAAAGGGGAAGGGGGGAGTGTCACTCTCACCTCCGAGGGAGAGGGGTGGTGGGTTCGAATCTCGCTCCGGAAGTCCCAGTTCAGCTGGAGGGGTGAAGGGGCGGGAGGGAGGGAGGGAGTGCGGCCATTTTGGACATGCGGCCTTGTGGATGAGACACCAGTATCAGCCCCTCACCTTGAAAATTCCTGGTACTATTTGTCAACAAGGCAATGATCCCCCCCTCCCCCTCACTGCCCCCCCTCCACCTCACCAACCCCCCACCCCCGCGCCCCCCCACCCCGCCACCCACGCCACAGTGAACGGACTAATATTCAAGTCTCAACCAACCCCTGATAAAATATCATCACCTGCCCACTGATCTTGCTGTGGGATCTTGCTGTGCACCAATTGGCCGCTCCATTCCCCGCCTCCTACCCGTGACTAATTTCAGTGAATGCTCGGCTGGTGTCAAACCTGTTGGGACATCCTCAGTTGGTCAGTTTGATTTGATTTCATCCTGGGATCCCTACAGTGCAGAAGGAGGCCATTCGGCCCATCGAGCCTGCACTGACCACAATCCCACCCAGACCCTATCCCCGCAACCCCACATATTTATCCTGCTAATCCCCCGACACTAAGGGGCAATTTAGCATGGCCGATCCACCTAACCTGCACACCTTCGGACTGTGGGAGGAAACTGGAGCACCCGGAGGAAACCCACGCAGACACGGGGAGAATGTGCAAACTCCACGCAGACAGTGACCCAAGCTGGGAATCGAACCCGGGTCCCTGGCGCTGTGAGGCAGCAGTGCTAACCCGTTGTGCCACCGTGCCGCTCCTAATTCGATTTATTATTGTCACAGATACTGGGATACAGTGAAAAGTATTGTTTCTTGCGCGCTATACAGACAAAGCATACCGTTCATAGAGAAGGAAAGGAGAGGGTGCAGAATGTAGTGTTACAGTCATAGCTAGGGTGTAGAGAAAGATCAACTTAATGCGAGGTAGGTCCATTCAAAAGTCTGACGGCAGCAGGGAAGAAGCTGTTCTTGAGTCGGTTGGTACGTGACCTCAGACTTTTGTATCTTTTTCCCGATGGAAGAAGGTGGAAGAGAGAATGTCCGTGGTGCGTGGGGGTCCTTGATTATGCTGGCTGCTTTTCCCCGAGGCAGCGGGAAGTGTAGACAGAGTCAATGGATGGGGGGCTGGGTTTGCGTGATGGATTGGGCTACATTCACGACCCTTTGGAGTTCCTTGCGGTCTTGGGCAGAGCAGGAGCCAGAGTGTGGGTGAATCTGTGGAATCTGTTGCCACAGAGGGCTGCGGAGACCGGGTCATTGAGTGTATTTAAGACAGCGATGGACAGGTTCTCTCGTTCCTGCCGCTTTCCGGGGGAGAAAACGCAAACGCGCGCGCACGCACACACACGCAAACACGTGACCCTCCCCGTGTTGTGTCTGCCCCTTTCCTCCAGGCCTTCTTCAGGGACTGTGTGTACGACATGTGTGAGCTGGACGGGGCCAGGCCACAGCTGTGTGAGGCCATCGAGACCTACATCACCGCCTGCCAGCATCGCAACATCACCATCCTACCCTGGAGGAACCAAACCTTCTGCCGTGAGTACCGGGGGGGGAGCGAGCGGGCGAGAACCAGACCACTAAAAACCATCCCCCTTTCTGAGCCGTGCTACCCCTTCCCCACTCCGAGTTTGTTCTCCAGCTTTTAATTTAAACACTTCCGAGCATTCCAGCTTCAGAAAACAAGGACAGCAGTTCAACAATTCCTTTACTGAACACTTCGAGCACCAACTCAAACATAAACAGTTGCAACTCATTAACTCTTTACTGAACTTTAACTCTTAAACAGCACTTTAAATTCAACTGAACATCAACTTTAACTGTGTAACTGTAAATAGATAGGGCCAAGTTTAGGGAAACCTAGGCCAAGAAATGTCCTCGATGTCGAATCTATCTCCTTCTCCTCTGAAGCATCCCTCAGGGCACAGGTCTTGTTTCCCGCGATGGTTGGTCTCTTCGAGTTATCGCGGCTCTTTGCCCGCAATTCTCCACCCGCTTCCGGAAGATTCTCTGTCACCCATCCGACGAATCGATCGTAAACCCCAATTGCATCGTTCGATGAGGCCCATCGAATGCAGCCGGGGTGGTGGCATTGGTCAGTCCAGACCTCATCATCTCGAGACCCCCTTGAGTGCATCTTGTTCACATTCCGATCCCCAGATAAGGAACACTGGCTCCAAAGGTCTGTAAGGAACTCCTCCTCCCTGCCAAGGACAAGTTGTTCAACCCAACACCTTGTGTCCTCTGAGAAGTTCCAGGTAACTGGCCTGCAGAAATCCCAGCATGCATAGCTCTCAGCCGGGACGGCCATTTTGAAGCCACTCTTGCCATTATTGTTGTTAAATTATTCTTGTAGCCGATCTTTCTCCGTCCACAGAGTGACGCTTGTTTTGTTTTCTCTTCCCCCCCGCAGCCCTCGAGTGCCCATCCAACAGTCACTACCAACCCTGTGCCTCGGCATGCCCGGCCACCTGCCTCGACCCCCGACCTCTGCCCTGTGACCTGCCCTGCGCGGAGGGCTGTCGGTGCGACCCGGGCTTTGTGCAGAGTGGGTCCCGGTGCGTCTCCAGGGACCAGTGCGGCTGCGTGTACAACGGCTCCAACTATCAGGTAACGCGGGGACGGGGCGACTGGGAGATCCAGAACATTGTGAAATTCCAATCATGTCAAACCCTTTCCCATCCATGGATTAAACCTCACCCCCCCTCTGGCCTTCACCCCCATCGCCTGAATCTCTTCCCTCTCCGAGAATCTAACCCTGAAATTTGATTTGATTTGAGATGATTTGATTTGATTTGCGTTGATTTGAGTTGATTTCATAGAAATCATAGAAACCCTACAGTGCAGAAGGAGGCCATTCGGCCCATCGAGTCTGCACCGACCACAATCCCACCCAGGCCTTACCCCCACATATTTACCCGCTAACCTACACATCCCAGGACTCTAAGCGGCAATTTTTAACCTGGCCAATGCACCCTAACCCGCACATCTTTGGACTGTGGGAGGAAACCGGAGCACCCGGAGGAAACCCACGCAGACACGAGGAGAATGTGCAAACTCCACACAGACAGTGACCCGAGCCGGGAATCGAACCCGGGACCCTGGAGCTGTGAAGCAACAGTGCTAACCACTGTGCTACCGTGCCGCCCATTTTGATTTGATTTGATGTGATTTGACTTTATTTGGTTTGACTGTGTACAGATCTGGTCACCCAATTATAGAAAGGATATTATTAAACTAGAAGGAGCGCAGAAAAGATGTACTAGGATTCTACCGGGTTTTGATGGATTGAGTTATAAGGAGAGGCTGGATAGACTGGGAATTTTTTCCCTGGAGTGTAGGAGGCTGAGGGGTGATCTTATAGATGTCTATAAAATAATGAGGGGCACAGATCAGCTAGATAGTCAATACCTTTTCCCAAAGGTAGGGGAGTCTAAAACTAGAGGGCACAGGTTTAAGGTGAGAGGGGAGAGATACAAAAGGGTCCAGAGGGTGGTGAGTGTCTGGAACGAGCTGCCAGAGGTAGTAGTAGAGGCGGGTACAATTTTATCCTTTGAAAAGCATTTAGACAGTTACATGGGTACGATGGGTATAGAGGGATATGGGCCAAATGCGGGCAAATGGGACTAACATCATGGTAAAAAATGGGCGGCATGGACAAGTTGGGCCGAAGGGCCTGTTTCCATGCTTTAAACTCAATGACTCTATGACTAGACTAGATTTGAATTATTATTGTCACATGTATTGGGATACAGTGAAAAGTATTGTTTCTTGCGCGCTATACAGACAAAGCATACCGTTCATAGAGAAGGAAAGGAGAGGGTGCAGAATGTAGTGTTACAGTCACAGCTAGGGTGTAGAGAAAGATCAACTTAATGCGAGGTCGATCCATTCAAAAGTCTGACAGCAGCAGGGAAGTAGCTGTTCTTGAGTCGGTTGGTGCGTGACCTCAGACTTTTGTATCTTTTTCCCGCTGGAAGAAGGTGGAAGAGAGAATGTCCGGGGTGCGAGGGGGTCCTTGATTCTGCTGGCTGCTTTTCCCCGAGGCAGCGGGAAGTGTAGACAGAGTCAATGGATGGGAGGCTGGGTTTGCGTGATGGATTGGGCTACATTCACGACCTTTTGTAGTTGCTTGCGGTCTTGGGCAGAGCAGGAGCCCAGACCAAGCTGTGATACAACCAGAAAGAATGCTTTCCATGGTGCATCTGTAAAAGTTGGTGAGAGTCGTAGCTGGCATGGCAAATTTCCTTAGTCTTCTGAGACTGTCGAGGCGTTGGTGGGGCTTTCGTAACTATAGTGTCGGCATGGGGGGGACCAGGACAGGTTGTTGGTGATCTGGGTACCCAGAAACCTGAAGTTGTTTTTGATTTTTGTTTTAACTTGGATTTTTTTTTCCACATTCTTCGCTGTCGCCGGGTGGGGCAACATTCCCGTCACCGTGCCGGAACCCTGTGGATTCAAGACTAAACCAGAGGCATGAGCACAAAATCTGGGCTGATCCTCCAGTGCAGTACCGAGGGAGTGCTGCACTGTCGGTGGCACTGAGTTTCATAGGGGACATTAAAACAAGGCACTAAGTGACATCCCGGGTGGATTCTAACTCATTTTAAAGAGTTAGGGGGGATTCTCCCTGGTGACCCCCTCACATATTGAACCCCCAACCAATCACTAAACCCCTTATTAATTTGCTTTGCTTTTTGGGATCTTACTGTGCACAAATTGGCTCTGCTGTTTCCTCCATTCCGGCAGTGACTCCAATTCGAAGGTCTTTCATTGGCTGTAAAGTGTAGCGTAGTGAAAATTGGGTTGTGCATTTTGCTCTCAAACACACACATGTACCAGCAGAGGGAGTCTGCGAGAGATAGAGAATGAGTAAGGATACATGTTGACCAAGCAGTGCCGTTCTCAATCTAAAAATCGCTGGCTGAATGTGTAACCCTTTCTGTCCCAAGATCTTTACACGAAGATGTACTGAGGTAGGGGGGGAGGTGCTATATGAATGCAGGCTCTTTCTTTCTGGCAATGGGCCTTATCCGTGTTCAATTGACCTTTCTGATTTGTCCTGTGCGGAGCAGTCCTAACGTGAGTCTCTCTCTCTCTCTCTCTGTGCTTCCAGCCCGGTGAGGTGATCTGGTCCCAGGCCTGTAGCCAGGTGTGTAAGTGTCTCTCCAGCAACAATGTCCAGTGTACCGATACCAGCTGTGCTCCAGATGAGTACTGTGGCCACGAGGGCGGAGTGCGGGGGTGTTACCCCAAAGGTAAAGAATTCCGCGCCGGGTCTAACATTGACCATCAGAGATTGGAATTGTGGGAATGACTCATCAGAGATTGGAATTGTGGGAATGACTCATCTTCTCCCCCACCTCCCTCCCCCCCCTTCCCCCGCTCTCCATTGACCTCTCCACAGGTTCGTCCACCTGCACTGCCTCCGGGGATCCCCATTACACCTCCTTCGACAAGAGAAAGTTCACCTTCCAAGGGAACTGCACCTACGTGCTGGCCAAGACCTGTAACTCCAGCCGCACACCCTTCACCGTCCTCGTCGCCAACGAGCATCGCCGCCGGAGCACCACCGTGTCTTATGTCCGAGCCATCCACGTCAGTGTCTACGGCCTCACCGTCTCGGTGCTCAGGGACAGAGTCGTTCAGGTGAGAGGGGGAGGGGGAGCGGAGCGGGGGTGGGGGGGAGATGGTTGTGGGGGGAGATGGTGGAGGCCATTGAACTCACCACCCCGCCCCCCCCATCCATGGCCGGTGTCCCTCGAAACAGTCCGAAGCCCGATCGATGGGTTGGGGTTGGGTAAGGGGATGGGGGAGGGGTTGGGGAGTTAAGGGGTTGAGATGGAGATTGGCCTTGATCGAACTGAAGGGTGGATAAGACCATAAGGTATAGAAGCTGAATTAGGCCATTCGGCCCATCGAGTCTGCTCCACCATTGCTGATAGCTTCTCAATCCCATTCGCCCGCCTTTTCCCCTCAACCTTTGACCCCCTTACCAATCAAGAACTGATCTATCTCCATCTTAAAGACTCTCAATGACCCGCCCTCCTCTGTGGCAACGAATTCCACAGATTCACCACCCTCTGGTTGGAGAAATTCCTCCTCATCTCGGTTCTAAAGGGTCGTCCCTTTACTCTGAGGCTGAGCCCTCGGATCCCAGTCTCTCCCACTAATGGAAGCATCTTCCCCGTGTCCACTCTATCCGGGCCTCTCAGTATCCTGTAAGTTTCAATCAGATCCCCCCCCCTCATCCTTCTAAACTCCATCGAGTAGAGTCATAGAGTCAGAGAGGTTTACAGCATGGAAACAGGCCCTTCGGCCCAACTTGTCCATTCCGCCCTTTTTTCCCCCTAAGCAAGTCCCAATTGCCCGCATTTGGCCCATATCCCTCTCTACCCATCCACTCAGATCCAGAGTCCTCAAACGCTCCATCAAGCCTTTCATTCCTGGGATCATTCTGGTGAACCTCCTCTGGACCCTCTCCAGGGCCAGCAGTGCTGGAGGGGCTGAATGGCCTCCCCTCGCTCGGATGCCCCAGCCCCGGGCGAGAGTCTGTTCCCAGTAGAAGGTTCAAGCGGAGAATTCTATCCAACTGATTCCCGAGCGACGCACTCCCATCCCAAGCACGGCGTTCCCGAGTCTCAACCCCCAACCCCCCACTTCCCATTCCCTGGAATTGCTACATTGGGATGGAGTTAATTCCACCTCCGGTTCCCTCCGCCCCATCCGGGGCCGATATTTACCCCCCCCACCCCACCCCCCGACCCCCGCCCCCCCCCTCCCCCCCTCCCCCCCCACCCCCACACACTCTCCGATCCTCACTCCTCTGTCTGTTGTGTTCAGGTGAATGGAAAACCCATCACCGCCCCCATCAGCCCCCACCCCGGATTGGTCGTGGGACCCTCGGGCAGACACATGGCGGTACGAACCGACTTTGGCCTGGTCGCTCGGTACGACGGCAGACACCACGCTGACGTGACGGTCCCCAGCGAGTGAGTACATCCCGCGGCCTCCCCGTGTCCCGCACCGGCGCGGGTCGCGTTTATTTGATTTGATTTCTTTTGTGATTTGATTTGATTGGACGAGATTTTTTTCTGATTTGATTTGATTTAATTTGATTTTGATTTGATATCTTTTTGATCTGATTTGATTTTATGTCCTTTTTTGATTTGGTTTGTTTGCTATCTTGAACTGATTTGATGTGATTTCTCTTTGATTTCATTTGATTTCTTTGTGATTTAACTTGATTTCTTTTTAAATTTTATTTATTATTGTCACATGTATTGGGATACAGTGAAAAGTATTGTTTCTTGCGCGCTATACAGACAAAGCATACCGTTCATAGAGAAGGAAAGGAGAGGGTGCAGAATGTAGTGTTACAGCCATAGCTAGGGTGTAGAGAAAGATCAACTTAATGCGAGGTAGGTCCATTCAAAAGTCTGACGGCAGCAGGGAAGAAGCTGTTCTTGAGTCGGTCGGTACGTGACCTCAGACTTTTGTATCTCCTTCCCGACGGAAGAAGGTGGAAGAGAGAATGTCCGGGGTGTGTGGGGGGTCCTTGATTATGCTGGCTGCTTTTCCCGAGGCAGTGGGAAGTGTAGACAGAGTCAATGGATGGGAGGCCGGGTTTGCGTGATGGATTGGGCTACATTCACGACCTTTTGTAGTTCATTGCGGTCTTGGGCAGAGCAGGAGCCCCAGACCAAGCTGTGATACACCCAGAAAGAATGCTTTCTATGGGGCATCTGTAAAAGTTGGTGAGAGTCGTAGCTGACATGCCAAATTTCCTCAGTCTTCTGAGAAAGTAGAGGCGTTGGTGGGGCTTTCTTAACTATAGTGTCGGCGTGGGGGGGACCAGGACAGGTTGTCGGTGATCTGGACACCCAGAAACCTGAAGCTCTCGACCCTTTCTACTTCGTCCCCGTTGATGTCGACAGGGGCATGTTCTCCTTTACGCTTCCTGAAGTCGATGACAATCTCCTTCGTTTTGTTGACACTGAGGGAGAGATTATTGTTGCCGCGCCAGTTCACCAGATTCTCTATCTCGGGTGGGACGGTGGGGGGGTGGTGGGAGGAGGGAGTGGGGGTCGGTGGGGGGGAGTTTGCCGACCTTCTTGAGCGTCACTCACCCCTCGTCTCTCTCTCTCTCTCTCTCTCTGTCCCCAGCTACGCCGGCCAGACCTGCGGCCTGTGCGGCGACTACGATGGAATCCCCGGCGACGACTTCCGGACTCCGGAGGGACAGATCGTGCACGGAGTCCTCAACTTTGGGAACAGCTGGAACGTGGATGAGAAGTAAGTGGGATGATCCGGGAAGAGGGAGGGGGAAGAGGAGGGGGAGGGGATGGGGAGGGAACACGATGACTCTTGTCCCCGTATCTACGGGCCCCTCACCATGACAATCGAGCGGAAGATTCACAGGTCTCGTTAACCACGCGGCAGAATGGCGTCTGTCTTGTTTTTGTATCTTTGCACCGTTCCATTGGACAATTCCTTGGATTGTTTTTTATTCATTCTGGATCCCCCCATGGAGGGGAGTGGGGGAGAATGTGGGACTCGCTCCCACAGGGAGTGGGGAGAATGTGGGACTCGTTCCCACAGGGAGTGGGGAGAATGTGGATCTCACTCCCACAGGGAGTGGGGGAGAATGTGGGACTCGCTCCCACGGGGAGTGGGGGAGAATGTGGGACTCGTTCCCACGGGGGAGTGGGGAGAATGTGGATCTCACTCCCACAGGGAGTGGGGGAGAATGTGGGACTCGCTCCCACGGGGAGTGGGGGAAAATGTGGGACTCACTCCCACAGGGAGTGGGGGAGAATGTGGGACTCACTCCCACAGGGAGTGGGGGAGAATGTGGGACTCGCTCCCACGGGGAGTTGGGAGAATGTGGGACTCGCTCCCACGCGGAGTTGGGAGAATGTGGGACTCACTCCCACGGGGAGTGGGGAGAATGCGGGACTCACTCCCACGGGGAATGGGGGAGAATGACACATTGGAGGTGGGGGGAGCTGGATCAACAGATGAGGGAGAAAGGTAGAGAATGATATGGGAATGGGAGTGAGATGATGTAGGTTTAGAGGAGGCTAGTGTGGACCAGCATGGAGCAGAGGGGCCGAATGGACTATGTCTCTGCTGCCCCTTTTGTGTCATTCACTGTGTAAATAATCTTCCCCGTTCTCTCTGGACAGCTGCACCGTGACGGACACCGAGGTGACTCCCCAGTGCCCCGAAGACAAGCGGGAGACGTACGAAGGAGCCTCCTACTGTGGGATATTGCTGGACCAATACGGACCTTTCTCCTCCTGCCACTACCAAATTGACCCCATGGTACGTACGGCCTAGTGCCAAGGCCTCATTCTGACCGGGACTCCATCCCTCCCTCTGTCTCCACCTCCCGCACTCCCTGCCCCCCCCCCCCCCCCCCCCCCCCGCTCCGGTCTCCCCCCACACCCTCACTCCCTCCCTCCAGTCCCGCGCCGAGATCCAACTAGGCCCGAGGCTCCGGTGTGGCCTCAGTCCAGTGGGGGAGCAGGGAAAGGGGAAGGGGGGAGTGTCACTCTCACCTCCGAGGGAGAGGGGTGGTGGGTTCGAATCTCGCTCCGGAAGTCCAGGTTCAGCTGGAGGGGTGAAGGGGGGGGAGGGTGGGAGGGAGTGCGGCCATTTTGGACATGCGGCCTTGTGGATGAGACACCAGTATCAGCCCCTCACCTTGAAAACTCCTGGTACTATTTGTCAACAAGGCAATGATTCCCCCCCTCCCCCTCACCGCCCGCCCTCCCCCTCACCACCGCCCCCCCCCGCGCGCCCCCCCGCCCGCCCCCACCGCCCCCCCCCCCCCCAACCCCGCCACCCACGCCATAGTGAACGGACTAATATTCAAGTCTCAACCAACCCCTGATAAAATATCATGACCTGCCCACTGATCTTGCTGTGGGATCTTGCTGTGCACCAATTGGCTGCTCCATTCCCCGCCTCCTACCCGTGACTAATTTCAGTGAATGCTCGGCTGGTGTCAAACCTGTTGGGACATCCTCAGTTGGTCAGTTTGATTTGATTTCATCCTGGGATCCCTACAGTGCAGAAGGAGGCCATTCGGCCCATCGAGCCTGCACTGACCACAATCCCACCCAGACCCTATCCCCGCAACCCCACATATTTACCCTGCTAATCCCCCGACACTCAGGGGCAATTTAGCAAGGCCGATCCACCAAACCTGCACATCTTTCGGACTGTGGGAGGAAACCGGAGCACCCGGAGGAAACCCACGCAGACACGGGGAGAATGTGCAGACTCCACACAGACAGTGACCCGAGGCTGGATCGAACCCGGGTCCCTGGCGCTGTGAGGCAGCAGTGCGAACCACTGTGCCACCGTGCTGCCCCTAATTTGATTTATTATTGTCACATGTATTGGGACACAGTGAAAAGTATTGTTTCTTGCGCGCTATACAGACAAAGCATACCGTTCATAGAGTACATAGGGGAGAAGGATTTGATTTATTATTGTCACATGTACTGGGTAGAGTGAAAAGTATTGTTTCTTGCACGCTATACAGACAGAGCATACCATTCATAGAGAAGGAAAGGAGAGAGTGCAGAATGTAGTGTTACAGTCATAGCTAGGGTGTAGAGAAAGATCAACTTAATGCGAGGTAGGTCCATTCAAAAGTCTGACAGCAGCAGGGAAGAAGCTGTTCTTGAGTCGGTCGGTACGTGGCCTCAGACTTTTGTATCTTTTTCCCGACGGAAGAAGGTGGAAGAGAGAATGTCCGGGGTGCGTGGGGGGTCCTTGATTATGCCGGCTGCTTTTCCCCGAGGCAGCGGGAAGTGTAGACAGAGTCAATGGATGGGGGGCTGGGTTTGAGTGATGGATTGGGCTACATTCACGACCCTTTGGAGTTCCTTGCGGTCTTGGGCAGAGCAGGAGCCAGAGTGTGGGTGAATCTGTGGAATCTGTTGCCACAGAGGGCTGCGGAGACCGGGTCATTGAGTGTATTTAAGACAGAGATGGACAGGTTCTCTCGTTCCTGCCGCTTTCCGGGGGAGAAAACGCAAACGCGCGCGCACGCACACACACGCAAACACGTGACCCTCCCCGTGTTGTGTCTGCCCCTTTCCTCCAGGCCTTCTTCAGGGACTGTGTGTACGACATGTGTGAGCTGGACGGGGCCAGGCCACAGCTGTGTGAGGCCATCGAGACCTACATCACCGCCTGCCAGCATCGCAACATCACCATCCTACCCTGGAGGAACCAAACCTTCTGCCGTGAGTACCGGGGGGGGGAGCGAGCGGGCGAGAACCGGACCACTAAAAACCATCCCCCTTTCTGAGCCGTGCTACCCCTTCCCCACTCCGAGTTTGTTCTCCAGCTTTTAATTTAAACACTTCCGAGCATTCCAGCTTCAGAAAACAAGGACAGCAGTTCAACAATTCCTTTACTTAACACTTTGAGCACCAACTCAAACATAAACAGTTGCAACTCATTAACTCTTTACTGAACTTTAACTCTCAAACCGCACTTTAACTTCAACTGAACATCAACTTTAACTGTGTAACTGTAAATAGATAGGGCCAAGTTTAGGGAAACCTCGGCCAAGAAAGGTCCTCGATGTCGAATCTATCTCCTTCTCCTCTGAAGCATCCCTCAGGGCACAGGTCTTGTTTCCCGCGATGGTTGGTCCCTTCGAGTTATCGCGGCTCTTTGCCCGCAATTCTCCACCCGCTTCCGGAAGATTCTCTGTCACCCATCCGACAAATCGATCGTAAACCCCAATTGCATCGTTCGATGAGGCCCATCGAATGCAGCCGGGGTGGTGGCATTGGTCAGTCCAGACCTCATCATCTCGAGACCCCCTTGAGTGCATCTTGTTCACATTCCGATCCCCAGATAAGGAACACTGGCTCCAAAGATCTATAAGGAACTCCTCCTCCCTGCCAAGGACAAGTTGTTCAACCCAACACCTTGTGTCCTCTGAGAAGTTCCAGGTAACTGGCCTGCAGAAATCCCAGCATGCATAGCTCTCAGCCGGGACGGCCATTTTGAAGCCACTCTTGCCATTATTGTTGTTAAATTATTCTTGTAGCCGTTCTTTCTCCGTCCACAGAGTGACGCTTGTTTTGTTTTCTCTTCACCCCCTCCCCCCCGCAGCCCTCGAGTGCCCATCCAACAGTCACTACCAACCCTGTGCCTCGGCCTGCCCGGCCACCTGCCTCGACCCCCGACCTCTGCCCTGTGACCTGCCCTGCGCGGAGGGCTGTCGGTGCGACCCGGGCTTTGTGCAGAGTGGGTCCCGGTGCGTCTCCAGGGACCAGTGCGGCTGCGTGTACAACGGCTCCAACTATCAGGTAACGCGGGGACGGGGCGTCTGGGAGATCCAGAACATTGTGAAATTCCAATCATGTCAAACCCTTTCCCATCCATGGATTAAACCTCACCCCCCCTCTGGCCTTCACCCCCATCGCCTGAATCTCTTCCCTCTCTGAGAATCTAACCCTGAAATTTGACTTGATTTGAGTTAATTTGAGTTTATTTGAATTGATTTGATTTGATGTATTGACTTTCTTTGGTTTGACTGTGTACGGATCTGGTCACCCTATTATAGAAAGGATATTATTAAACTAGAAGAAGCGCAGAAAAGATTTACTAGGATGCTACCGGGACTTGATGGTTTGAGTTATAAGGAGAGGCTGGATAGACTGGGCCTTTTTTCTCTGGAGGGTAGGAGGCTGAGGGGTGATCTTATAGAGGTCTATAAAATAATGAGGGGCACAGATCAGCTCGATAGTCAATATCTTTTCCCAAAGGTCGGGGAGTCTAAAACTAGAGGGCACAGGTTTAAGGTGAGAGGGGAGAGATACAAAAGGGTCCAGAGGGGCAATGTTTTCACACAGAGGGTGGTGAGTATCTGGAACGAGCTGCCAGAGGCAGTAGTAGGGGCGGGTACAATTTAGTCTTTTAAAAAGCGTTTAGACAGTTACATGGGTAAGATGGGTATGGAAGGATATGGGCCAAATGCGGACAATTGGGACTAGCTTCGTGGTAAAAAATGGGTGGCATGGACAAGTTGGGCCGAAGGGCCTGTTTCCATGCTGTAAACCTCTGTGACTCTATGACGAGACTTGATTTGATTTGATTTGATTTATTATTGTCACATGTATTGGGATACAGGGAAAAGTAGTGTTTCTTGCGCACTATACAGACAAAGCATACCGTTCATAGAGAAGGAAAGGAGAGAGTGCAGAATGTAGTGTTACAATCATAGCTCGGGTGTAGAGAAAGATCAACTTAATGCGAGGTAGGTCCATTCAAAGGTCTGACAGCAGCAGGGAAGAAGCTGTTCTTGAGTCGGTTGGTACGTGACCTCAGACTTTTGTATCTTTTTCCTGACGGAAGAAGGTGGAAGAGAGAATGTCCAGGGTGTGTGGGGGTCCTTGATTATGCCGGCTGCTTTTCCCGAGGCAGCGGGAAGTGTAGACAGAGTCAATGGACGGGAGGCTGGTTTGCGTGATGGGACTGGGCTACATTCACAGCCCTTTGTAGTTCCTTGCGGTCTTGGGCAGAGCAGGAGCCCAGACCAAGCTGTGATACAACCAGAAAGAATGCTTTCTATGGGGCATCTGTAAAAGTTGGTGAGAGTCGTAGCTGACATGCCAAATTTCCTTAGTCTTCTGAGACTGTCGAGGCATTGGTGGGGCTTTCTTAACTATAGTGTCGGCATGGGGGGGACCAGGACAGGTTGTTGGTGATCTGGGTACCCAGAAACCTGAAGTTGTTTTTGATTTTTGTTTTAACTTGGATTTTTTTTTCCACATTCTTCGCTGTCGCCGGGTGGGGCAACATTCCCGTCACCGTGCCGGAACCCTGTGGATTCAAGACTAAACCAGAGGCATGAGCACAAAATCTGGGCTGATCCTCCAGTGCAGTACCGAGGGAGTGCTGCACTGTCGGTGGCACTGAGTTTCATAGGGGACATTAAAACAAGGCACTAAGTGACATCCCGGGTGGATTCCGACTCATTTTAAAGAGTTAGGGGGGATTCTCCCTGGTGACCCCCTCACATATTGAACCCCCAACCAATCGCTAAACCCCTTATTAATTTGTTTTCCTTTTTGGGATCTTACTGTGCACAAATTGGCTCTGCTGTTTCCTCCATTCCGGCAGTGACTCCAATTTGAAGGTCTTTCATTGACTGTAAAGTGTAGCGTAGTGAAAATTGGGTTGTGCATTTTGCCCTCAAACACACACATGTACCAGCAGAGGGAGTCTGCGAGAGATAGAGAATGATTAAGGATACATGTTGACCAAGCAGTGCCGTTCTCAATCTAAAAATCACTGGCTGAATGTGTCACCCTTTCTGTCCCAAGATCTTTACATGAAGATGTACTGAGGTGGGGTGGGGGGGTGAGGTGCTATATGAATGCAGACTCTTTCTTTCTGGCAATGGGCCTTATCCGTGTCCAATGGACCTTTCTGATTGGTCCTGTGCGGAGCAGTCCTAACGTGAGTCTCTCTCTCTCTCTCTGTACTTCCAGCCCGGTGAGGTGATCTGGTCCCAGGCCTGTAGCCAGGTGTGTAAGTGTCTCTCCAGCAACAATGTCCAGTGTACCGATACCAGCTGTGCTCCAGATGAGTACTGTGGCCACGAGGGCGGAGTGCGGGGGTGTTACCCCAAAGGTAAAGAATTCCGCGCCGGTTTTAACATTGACCATCAGAGATTGGAATTGTGGGAATGACTCATCAGAGATTGGAATTGTGAAATGACTCATCTTCTCCCCCACCTCCTCGCCCCCCCCCCTTCCCCCGCTCTCCATTGACCTCTCCACAGGTTCGTCCACCTGCACTGCCTCCGGGGATCCCCATTACACCTCCTTCGACAAGAGAAAGTTCACCTTCCAAGGGAACTGCACCTACGTGCTGGCCAAGACCTGTAACTCCAGCCGCACCCCCTTCACCGTCCTCGTCGCCAACGAGCATCGCCGCCGGAGCACCACCGTGTCTTATGTCCGAGCCATCCACGTCAGTGTCTACGGCCTCACCGTCTCGGTGCTCAGGGACAGAGTCGTTCAGGTGAGAGGGGGAGGGGGAGCGGAGCGGGGGTGGGGGGGAGATGGTTGTGGGGGGAGATGGTGGAGGCCATTGAACTCACCACCCCGCCCCCCCCATCCATGGCCGGTGTCCCTCGAAACAGTCCGAAGCCCGATCGATGGGTTGGGGTTGGGTAAGGGGATGGGGGAGGGGTTGGGGAGTTAAGGGGTTGAGATGGAGATTGGCCTTGATCGAACTGAAGGGTGGATAAGACCATAAGGTATAGAAGCTGAATTAGGCCATTCGGCCCATCGAGTCTGCTCCACCATTGCTGATAGCTTCTCAATCCCATTCGCCCGCCTTTTCCCCTCAACCTTTGACCCCCTTACCAATCAAGAACTGATCTATCTCCATCTTAAAGACTCTCAATGACCCGCCCTCCTCTGTGGCAACGAATTCCACAGATTCACCACCCTCTGGTTGGAGAAATTCCTCCTCATCTCGGTTCTAAAGGGTCGTCCCTTTACTCTGAGGCTGAGCCCTCGGATCCCAGTCTCTCCCACTAATGGAAGCATCTTCCCCGTGTCCACTCTATCCGGGCCTCTCAGTATCCTGTAAGTTTCAATCAGATCCCCCCCCCTCATCCTTCTAAACTCCATCGAGTAGAGTCATAGAGTCAGAGAGGTTTACAGCATGGAAACAGGCCCTTCGGCCCAACTTGTCCATTCCGCCCTTTTTTCCCCCTAAGCAAGTCCCAATTGCCCGCATTTGGCCCATATCCCTCTCTACCCATCCACTCAGATCCAGAGTCCTCAAACGCTCCATCAAGCCTTTCATTCCTGGGATCATTCTGGTGAACCTCCTCTGGACCCTCTCCAGGGCCAGCAGTGCTGGAGGGGCTGAATGGCCTCCCCTCGCTCGGATGCCCCAGCCCCGGGCGAGAGTCTGTTCCCAGTAGAAGGTTCAAGCGGAGAATTCTATCCAACTGATTCCCGAGCGACGCACTCCCATCCCAAGCACGGCGTTCCCGAGTCTCAACCCCCAACCCCCCACTTCCCATTCCCTGGAATTGCTACATTGGGATGGAGTTAATTCCACCTCCGGTTCCCTCCGCCCCATCCGGGGCCGATATTTACCCCCCCCACCCCACCCCCCGACCCCCGCCCCCCCCCTCCCCCCCTCCCCCCCACCCCCACACACTCTCCGATCCTCACTCCTCTGTCTGTTGTGTTCAGGTGAATGGAAAACCCGTCACCGCCCCCATCAGCCCCCACCCCGGATTGGTCGTGGGACCCTCGGGCAGACACATGGCGGTACGAACCGACTTTGGCCTGGTCGCTCGGTACGACGGCAGACACCACGCTGACGTGACGGTCCCCAGCGAGTGAGTACATCCCGCGGCCTCCCCGTGTCCCGCACCGGCGCGGGTCGCGTTTATTTGATTTGATTTCTTTTGTGATTTGATTTGATTGGACGAGATTTTTTTCTGATTTGATTTGATTTAATTTGATTTTGATTTGATATCTTTTTGATCTGATTTGATTTTATGTCCTTTTTTGATTTGGTTTGTTTGCTATCTTGAACTGATTTGATGTGATTTCTCTTTGATTTCATTTGATTTCTTTGTGATTTAACTTGATTTCTTTTTAAATTTTATTTATTATTGTCACATGTATTGGGATACAGTGAAAAGTATTGTTTCTTGCGCGCTATACAGACAAAGCATACCGTTCATAGAGAAGGAAAGGAGAGGGTGCAGAATGTAGTGTTACAGTCATAGCTAGGGTGTAGAGAAAGATCAACTTAATGCGAGGTAGGTCCATTCAAAAGTCTGACGGCAGCAGGGAAGAAGCTGTTCTTGAGTCGGTCGGTACGTGACCTCAGACTTTTGTATCTTTTTCCCGACGGAAGAAGGTGGAAGAGAGAATGTCCGGGGTGTGTGGGGGGTCCTTGATTATGCCGGCTGCTTTTCCCGAGGCAGCGGGAAGTGTAGACAGAGTCAATGGATGGGAGGCTGGGTTTGCGTGATGGATTGGGCTACATTCACGACCTTTAGTAGTTCCTTGCGGTCTTGGGCAGAGCAGGAGCCCATACCAAGCTGTGATACAACCAGAAAGAATGCTTTCTATGGGGCATCTGTAAAAGTTGGTGAGAGTCGTAGCGGACATGCCAAATTTCCTCAGTCTTCTGAGAAAGTAGAGGCGTTGGTGGGGCTTTCTTAACTATAGTGTCGGTATGGGGGGGACCAGGACAGGTTGTTGGTGATCTGGACACCCAGAAACCTGAAGCTCTCGACCCTTTCCACTTCATCCCCGTTGATGTCGACAGGGGCATGTTCTCCTTTACGCTTCCTGAAGTCGATGACAATCTCCTTCGTTTTGTTGACACTGAGGGAGAGATTATTGTTGCCGCGCCAGTTCACCAGATTCTCTATCTCGGGTGGGACAGTGGGGGGGTGGTGGGAGCAGGGAGTGGGGGTCGGTGGGGGGGAGTTTGCCGACCTTCTTGAGCGTCACTCACCCCTCGTCTCTCTCTCTCTCTCTCTCTCTGTCCCCAGCTACGCCGGCCAGACCTGCGGCCTGTGCGGCGACTACGATGGAATCCCCGGCGACGACTTCCGGACTCCGGAGGGAGAGATCGTGCACGGAGTCCTCAACTTTGGGAACAGCTGGAACGTGGATGAGAAGTAAGTGGGATGATCCGGGAAGAGGGAGGGGGAAGAGGAGGGGGAGGGGATGGGGAGGGAACACGATGACTCTTGTCCCCGTATCTACGGGCCCCTCACCATGACAATCGAGCGGAAGATTCACAGGGTCTCGTTAACCACGCGGCAGAATGGCGTCTGTCTTGTTTTTGTATCTTTGCACCGTTCCATTGGACAATTCCTTGGATTGTTTTTTATTCATTCTGGATCCCCCCATGGAGGGGAGTGGGGGAGAATGTGGGACTCACTCCCACGGGGAGTGGGGGAGAATGTGGGACTCGCTCCCACAGGGAGTGGGGGAGAATGTGGGACTCCCTCCCACGGGGAGTGGGGGAGAATGTGGGACTCGCTCCCACAGGGAGTGGGGAGAATGTGGGACTCACTCCCACGGGGAGTGGGGGAGAATGTGGGACTCGTTCCCACAGGGAGTGGGGAGAATGTGGGACTCACTCCCACAGGGAGTGGGGGAGACTGTGGATCTCACTCCCACAGGGAGTGGGGGAGAATGTGGGACTCGCTCCCAATGGGAGTGGGGAGAATGTGGGACTCACTCCCACGCGGAGTGGGGAGAATGTGGGACTCGCTCCCACGGGGAGTGGGGGAGAATGTGGGACTCGTTCCCACGGGGAGTGGGGGAAAATGTGGGACTCACTCCCACAGGGAGTGGGGGAGAATGTGGGACTCACTCCCACAGGGAGTGGGGGAGAATGTGGGACTCCCTCCCACGGGGAGTGGGGGAGAATGTGGGACTCGCTCCCACAGGGAGTGGGGAGAATGTGGGACTCACTCCCACGGGGAGTGGGGGAGAATGTGGGACTCGTTCCCACAGGGAGTGGGGGAGAATGTGGGACTCACTCCCACAGGGTGTGGGGAGAATGTGGGACTCACTCCCACAGGGAGTGGGGGAGAATGTGGGACTCGCTCCCAATGGGAGTGGGGAGAATGTGGGACTCACTCCCACGCGGAGTGGGGAGAATGTGGGACTCGCTCCCACGCGGAGTGGGGAGAATGTGGGACTCACTCCCACGGGGAATGGGGGAGAATGCGGGACTCACTCCCACGGGGAATGGGGGAGAATGACACATTGGAGGTGGCGGGAGCTGGATCAACAGATGAGGGAGAAACGTAGAGAATGATATGGGGATGGGAGTGAGATGATGTAGAGTTAGAGGAGGCTAGTGTGGACCAGCATGGAGCAGAGGGGCCGAATGGACTATGTCTCTGCTGCCCCTTTTGTGTCATTCACTGTGTAAATAATCTTCCCCGTTCTCTCTGGACAGCTGCACCGTGACGGACACCGAGGTGACTCCCCAGTGCCCCGAAGACAAGCGGGAGACGTACGAAGGAGCCTCCTACTGTGGGATATTGCTGGACCAATACGGACCCTTCTCCTCCTGCCACTACCAAATTGACCCCATGGTACGTACGGCCTAGTGCCAAGGCCTCATTCTGACCGGGACTCCATCCCTCCCTCTGTCTCCAACTACCGCACTCCGTCCCGTCCCCCCCCCCCCCGCTCCGGTCTCCCCCCACACCCTCACTCCCTCCCTCCAGTCCCGTGCCGAGATCCAACTAGGCCCGAGGCTCCGGTGTGGCCTCAGTCCAGTGGGGGAGCAGGGAAAGGGGAAGGGGGGAGTGTCACTCTCACCTCCGAGGGAGAGGGGTGGTGGGATCGAATCTCGCTCCAGAAGTCCAGGTTCAGCTGGAGGGGTGAAGGGGCGGCAGGGAGGGAGGGAGTGCGGCCATTTTGGACATGCGGCCTTGTGGATGAGACACCAGTATCAGCCCCTCACCTTGAAAACTCCTGGTACTATTTGTCAACAAGGCAATGATCCCCCCCTCCCCCTCACCGCCCCCCCACCCCCGCGCCCCCCCACCCCCCACCCCACCACCCACGCCACAGTGGACGGACTAATATTCAAGTCTCAACCAACCCCTGATAAAATATCATCACCTGCCCCCTGATCTTGCTGTGGGATCTTGCTGTGCACCAATTGGCTGCTCCATTCCCCGCCTCCTACCCGTGACTAATTTCAGTGAATGCTCGGCTGGTGTCAAACCTGTTGGGACATCCTCAGTTGGTCAGTTTGATTGATTTCATCCTGGGATCCCGACAGTGCAGAAGGAGGCCATTCGGCCCATCGAGCCTGCACTGACCACAATCCCACCCAGACCCTATCCCCGCAGCCCCACATATTTACCCTGCTCATCCCCCGACACTCAGGGGCAATTTAGCACGGCCAATCCACCAAACCTGCACATCTTTCGGACTGTGGGAGGAAACCGGAGCACCCGGAGGAAACCCACGCAGACACGGGGCGAACGTGCAAACTCCACACAGACAGTGACCCAAGTCCGGAATTGAACCCGGGTCCCTGTAGCTGTGAGGCAGCAGCGCTAACCACTGTGCCACCGTGCCGCCCCTAATTTGATTTATTATTGTCACAGGTATTGGGATACAGTGAAAAGTATTGTTTCTTGCGCGCTATACAGACAAAGCATACCGTTCATAGAGAAGGAAAGGAGAGGGTGCAGAATGCAGTGTTACAGTCATAGCTAGGGTGTAGAGAAAGATCAACTTAATGTGAGGGAGGTCCATTCAAAAGTCTGACAGCAGCAGGGAAGAAGCTGTTCTTGAGTCGGTTGGTGCGTGACCTCAGACTTTTGTATCTTTTTCTCGACGGAGGAAGGTGGAAGAGAGAATGTCCGGGGTGTGTGGGGGGGTCCTTAATTATGCTGGCTGCTTTTCCCCGAGACAGCGGGAAGTGTAGACAGAGTCAATGGATGGGAGGCTGGGTTTGCGTGATGGATTGGGCTACATTCACGACCCTTTGTAGTTCCTTGCGATCTTGGGCAGAGCAGGAGCCAGAGTGTGGGTGAATCTGTGGAATCTGTTGCCACAGAGGGCTGCGGAGACCGGGTCATTGAGTGTATTTAAGACAGAGATGGACAGGTTCTCTCGTTCCTGCCGCTTTCCGGGGGAGAAAACGCAAACGCGCGCGCGCACGCACACGCAAACACGTGACCCTCCCCGTGTTGTGTCTGCCCCTTTCCTCCAGGCCTTCTTCAGGGACTGTGTGTACGACATGTGTGAGCTGGACGGGGCCAGGCCACAGCTGTGTGAGGCCATCGAGACCTACATCACCGCCTGCCAGCAACACAACATCACCATCCTACCCTGGAGGAACCAAACCTTCTGCCGTGAGTACCGGGGGGGGGAGCGAGCGGGCGAGAACCGGACCACTAAAAACCATCCCCCTTTCTGAGCCGTGCTACCCCTTCCCCACTCCGAGTTTGTTCTCCAGCTTTTAATTTAAACACTTCCGAGCATTCCAGCTTCAGAAAACAAGGACAGCAGTTCAACAATTCCTTTACTTAACACTTCGAGCATCAACTCAAACATAAACAGTTGCAACTCATTAACTCTTTACTGAACTTTAACTCTTTAACCGCACTTTAACTTCAACTGAACATCAACTTTAACTGTGTAACTGTAAATAGATAGGGCCAAGTTTAGGGAAACCTCGGCCAAGAAAGGTCCTCGATGTCAAATCTATCTCCTTCTCCTCTGAAGCATCCCTCAGGGCACAGGTCTTGTTTCCCACGATGGTTGGTCTCTTCGAGTTATCGCGGCTCTTTACCCGCAATTCTCCACCCGCTTCCGGAAGATTCTCTGTCACCCATCCGACAAATCGATCGTAAACCCCAATTGCATCGTTCGATGAGGCCCATCGAATGCAGCCGGGGTGGTGGCATTGGTCAGTCCAGACCTCATCATCTCGAGACCCCCTTGAGTGCATCTTGTTCACATTCCGATCCCCAGATAAGGAACACTGGCTCCAAAGATCTATAAGGAACTCCTCCTCCCTGCCAAGGACAAGTTGTTCAACCCAACACCTTGTGTCCTCTGAGAAGTTCCAGGTAACTGGCCTGCAGAAATCCCAGCATGCATAGCTCTCAGCCGGGACGGCCATTTTGAAGCCACTCTTGCCATTATTGTTGTTAAATTATTCTTGTAGCCGTTCTTTCTGCGTCCACAGAGTGACGTTTGTTTTGTTTTCTCTTCTTCCCCCCCTCCCCCCCTCAGCCCTCGAGTGCCCGTCCAACAGTCACTACCAACCCTGTGCCTCGGCCTGCCCGGCCACCTGCCTCGACCCCCGACCTCTGCCCTGTGACCTGCCCTGCGCGGAGGGCTGTCGGTGCGACCCGGGCTTTGTGCAGAGTGGGTCCCAGTGCGTCTCCAGGGACCAGTGCGGCTGCGTGTACAACGGCTCCAACTATCAGGTAACGCGGGGACGGGGCGTCTGGGAGATCCAGAACATTGTGAAATTCCGATCATGTCAAACCCTTTCCCATCCATGGATTAAACCTCACCCCCCCCTCTGGCCTTCACCCCCATCGCCTGAATCTCTTCCCTCTCCGAGAATCTAACCCTGAAATTTGATTTGATTTGATTTGAATTGATTTGAGTTGATTTGATTTGATTTGATTTGATTTGATTTGAATTGATTTGAGTTGATTTGATTTATTTGATTTGATTTGCATTGATTTGAGTTGATTTGATTTGATTTGATGGGATTTGACTTTATTTGGTTTGACTGGGTACAGATCTGGTCACCCAATTATAAAAAGGATATTATTAAACTAGAAGGAGCGCAGAAAAGATTTACTAGGATTCTACCGGGTTTTGATGGTTTGAGTTATGAGGAGAGGCTGGATAGACTGGGAATTTTTTCCCTGGAGTGTAGGAGGCTGAGGGGTGATCTTATAGATGTCTATAAAATAATGAGGGGCACAGATCAGCTAGATAGTCAATACCTTTTCCCAAAGGTAGGGGAGTCTAAAACTAGAGGGCACAGGTTTAAGGTGAGAGGGGAGAGATACAAAAGGGTCCAGAGGGGCAATTGTTTCACACAGAGGGTGGTGAGTGTCTGGAACGAGCTGCCAGAGGTAGTAGTAGAGGCGGGTAAAATTTTATCCTTTGAAAAGCATTGAGAGAGTTACATGGGTACGATGGGTATAGAGGGATATGGGCCAAATGCGGGCAAATGGGACTAACATCATGGTAAAAAATGGGCGGCATGGACAAGTTGGGCCGAAGGGCCTGTTTCCATGCTTTAAACTCAATGACTCTATGACTAGACTAGATTTGAATTATTATTGTCACATGTATTGGGATACAGTGAAAAGTATTGTTTCTTGCGCGCTATACAGACAAAGCATACCGTTCATAGAGAAGGAAAGGAGAGGGTGCAGAATGTAGTGTTACAGTCACAGCTAGGGTGTAGAGAAAGATCAACTTAATGCGAGGTAGATCCATTCAAAAGTCTGACAGCAGCAGGGAAGAAGCTGTTCTTGAATCGGTTGGTGCGTGACCTCAGACTTTTGTATCTTTTTCCCGCTGGACGAAGGTGGAAGAGAGAATGTCCGGGGTGTGTGGGGGGTCCTTGATTATGCTGGCTGCTTTTCCCCAAGGCAGCGGGAAGTGTAGACAGAGTCAATGGATGGGAGGCTGGGTTTGCGTGATGGATTGGGCTACATTCACGACCTTTTGTAGTTCCTTGCGGTCTTGGGCAGAGCAGGAGCCCCAGACCAAGCTGTGATACAACCAGAAAGAATGCTTTCCATGGTGCATCTGTAAAAGTTGGTGAGAGTCGTAGCTGGCATGGCAAATTTCCTTAGTCTTCTGAGACAGTAGAGGTGTTGGTGGGGCTTTCTTAATTATAGTGTCGGCGTGGGGGGGACCAGGACAGTTGTTGGTGATCTGGACATCCAGAAACCTGAAGTTGTTTTTGATTTTTGTTTTAACTTGGATTTTTTTTTCCACATTCTTCGCTGTCGCCGGGTGGGGCAACATTCCCGTCACCGTGCCGGAACCCTGTGGGTTCAAGACTAAACCAGAGGCATGAGCACAAAATCTGGGCTGATCCTCCAGTGCAGTACCGAGGGAGTGCTGCACTGTCGGTGGCACTGAGTTTCATAGGGGACATTAAAACAAGGCACTAAGTGACATCCCGGGTGGATTCCGACTCATTTTGAAGAGTTAGGGGGGATTCTCCCTGGTGACCCCCTCACATATTGAACCCCCAACCAATCGCTAAACCCCTTATTAACTTGTTTTGCTTTTTGGGATCTTACTGTGCACAAATTGGCTCTGCTGTTTCCTCCATTCCGGCAGTGACTCCAATTCGAAGGTCTTTCATTGGCTGTAAAGTGTAGCGTAGTGAAAATTGGGTTGTGCATTTTGCCCTCAAACACACACATGTACCAGCAGAGGGAGTCTGCGAGAGATAGAGAATGATTAAGGATACATGTTGACCAAGCAGTGCCGTTCTAAATCTAAAAATCGTTGGCTGAATGTGTCACCCTTTCTGTCCCAAGATCTTTACACGAAGATGTACTGAGGTGGGGTGGGGGGTGAGGCGCTATATGAATGCAGACTCTTTCTTTCTGGCAATGGGCCTTATCCGTGTCCAATGGACCTTTCTGACTTGTCCTGTGCGGAGCAGTCCTAACGTGAGTCTCTCTCTCTCTCTCTCTGTGCTTCCAGCCCGGTGAGGTGATCTGGTCCCAGGCCTGTAGCCAGGTGTGTAAGTGTCTCTCCAGCAACAATGTCCAGTGTACCGATACCAGCTGTGCTCCAGACGAGTACTGTGGCCACGAGGGCGGAGTGCGGGGGTGTTACCCCAAAGGTAAAGAATTCCGCGCCGGGTTTAACATTGACCATCAGAGATTGGAATTGTGGGAATGACTCATCAGAGATTGGAATTGTGGGAATGACTCATCTTCTCCCCACCTCCATCCCCCCTCTTCCCCCGCTCTCCATTGACCTCTCCACAGGTTCGTCCACCTGCACTGCCTCCGGGGATCCCCATTACACCTCCTTCGACAAGAGAAAGTTCACCTTCCAAGGGAACTGCACCTACGTGCTGGCCAAGACCTGTAACTCCAGCCGCACCCCCTTCACCGTCCTCGTCGCCAACGAGCATCGCCGCCGGAGCACCACCGTGTCTTATGTCCGAGCCATCCACGTCAGTGTCTACGGCCTCACCGTCTCGGTGCTCAGGGACAGAGTCGTTCAGGTGAGAGGGGGAGGGGGAGCGGAGCGGGGGTGGGGGGGAGATGGTTGTGGGGGGAGATGGTGGAGGCCATTGAACTCACCACCCCGCCCCCCCCATCCATGGCCGGTGTCCCTCGAAACAGTCCGAAGCCCGATCGATGGGTTGGGGTTGGGTAAGGGGATGGGGGCAGGGGTTGGGGAGTTAAGGGGTTGAGATGGAGATTGGCCTTGATCGAACTGAAGGGCGGATAAGACCATAAGGCATAGAAGCAGAATTAGGCCATTCGGCCCATCGAGTCTGCTCCACCATTGCTGATAGCTTCTCAATCCCATTCGCCCGCCTTTTCCCCTCAACCTTTGACCCCCTTACCAATCAAGAACCGATCTATCTCCATCTTAAAGACACTCAGTGACCCGGCCTCCTCTGTGGCAACGAATTCCACAGATTCACCACCCTCTGGCTGGAGAAATTCCTCCTCATCTCGGTTCTCAAGGGTCGTCTCTTCACTCTGAGGCTGGGCCCTCCGATCCCAGTCTCTCCGACTAATGGAAGCATCTTCCCCGTGTCCACTCTATCCGGGCCTCTCAGTATTCTGTAAGTTTCAATAAAATCCCCCCCTCATCCTTCTAAACTCCCATCAGGGAGAGTGATAGAGTCAGAGAGATTTGCAGCATGGAAACAGGCCCTTCGGCCCAACTTGTCCATGCCGCCCTTTTTGTTTTAAACCCCTAAGCAAGTCCCAATTGCCCGCATTTGGCCCATATCCCTCTCTACCCATCCGCTCAGATCCAGAGTCCTCAAACGCTCCATCAAGCCTTTCATTCCCGGGATCATTCTGGTGAACCTCCTCTGGACCCTCTCCAGGGCCAGCAGTGCTGGAGGGGCTGAATGGCCTCCCCTCGCTCGGATGCCCCAGCCCCGGGTGAGAGTCTGTTCCCAGTCGAAGGTTCAAGTGGGGAATTCTATCCAACTGTCTGTTGTGTTCAGGTGAATGGAAAACCCGTCACCGCCCCCATCAGCCCCCACCCCGGATTGGTCGTGGGACCCTCGGGCAGACACATGGCGGTACGAACCGACTTCGGCCTGGTCGCTCGGTACGACGGCAGACACCACGCTGACGTGACGGTCCCCAGCGAGTGAGTACATTCCGCGGCCTCCACGTGTCCCGAACCGGTGCGGGTCGCGTTTATTTGATTTGATTTCCTTTGTGATTTGATTTGATTTGACGAGATTTTTTTCTGATTTGATTTGATTTAATTTGATTTTGATTTGATATCTTTTTGATTTGATTTCCTTTTGTTTTGATTTCCTTTTTGATCTGATTTGATTTTATGTCCTTTTTTGATTTGGTTTGTTTGCTTTCTTGAACTGATTTGATGCGATTTCTCTTTGATTTCATTTGAATTCTTTGTGATTTAACTTGATTTCTTTTTAAATTTTATTTATTATTTGATTTGATTTATTATTGTCACATGTATTGGGATAAAGTGAAAAGTATTGTTTCTTGCGCACTATACAGACAAAGCATACCGTTCATAGAGTACATAGGGGAGAAGGATTTGATTTATTATTGTCACTTGTATTGGGATACAGTGAAAAGTATCGTTTCTTGCGCGCTATACAGACAAAGCATACCGTTCATAGAGTACATATGGAAGGAAAGGAGAGGGTGCAGGATGTAGTGTTACAGTCATAGCTAGGGTGTAGAGAAAGATCAACTTAATGCGAGGTAGGTCCATTCAAAAGTCTGACAGCAGCAGGGAAGAAGCTGTTCTTGAGTCGGTCGGTACGTGACCTCAGACCTTTGAATCTTCTACCCAACGGAAGAAGGTGGAAGAGAGAATGTCCGGGGTGCGTGGGGGGTCCTTGATTATGCCGGCTGCTTTTCCCCGAGGCAGCGGGAAGTGTAGACAGAGTCAATGGATGGGAGGCCGGGTTTGCGTGATGGATTGGGCTACATTCACGACCTTTTGTAGTTCCTTGCGGTCTTGGGCAGAGCAGGAGCCCCAGACCAAGCTGTGATACAACCAGAAAGAATGCTTTCTATGGGGCATCTGTAAAGGTTTGTGAGAGTCGTAGCTGACATGCCAAATTTCCTTAGTCTCCTGAGAAAGTAGAGGCGTTGGTGGGGCTTTCTTAACTATAGTGTCGGCGTGGGGGAGACCAGGACAGGTTGTTAATGATCTGGACACCTAAAAACATGAAGCTCTCGACCCTTTCTACTTCGTCCCCGTTGATGTAGACAGGGGCATGTTCTCCTTTACGCTTCCTGAAGTCGGTGACAATCTCCTTCGTTTTGTTGACACTGAGGGAGAGATTATTGTTGCCGCACCGGTTCACCAGATTCTCTCTCTCGGGTGGGACGGTGGGGGGGTGGTGGGAGGAGGGAGTGGGGGTCGGTGGGGGGGAGTTTGCCGACCTTCTTGAGCGTCACTCACCCCTCGTCTCTCTCTCTCTCTCTCTGTCCCCAGCTACGCCGGCCAGACCTGTGGCCTGTGCGGCGACTACGATGGAATCCCCGGCGACGACTTCCGGACTCCGGAGGGACAGATCGTGCACGGAGTCCTCAACTTTGGGAACAGCTGGAACGTGGATGAGAAGTAAGTGGGATGATCCGGGAAGAGGGAGGGGGAAGAGGAGGGGGAGGGGATGGGGAGGGAACACGATGACTCTTGTCCCCGTATCTACGGGCCCTTCACCATGACAATCGGGCGGAAGATTCACAGGGTCTCGTTAACCACGCGGCAGAATGGCGTCTGTCTTGTTTTTGTATCTTTGCACCGTTCTATTGGACAATTCCTTGGATTGTTTTTTATTCATTCTGGATCCCCCCATGGAGGGGAGTGGGGGAGAATGTGGGACTCGCTCCCACGGGGGAGTGGGGGCAAATGTGGGACTCACTCCCACGGGGAGTGGGGAGAATGTGGGACCCTCTCCCACGGGGGAGTGGGGAGAATGTGGGACTCACTCCCATGGGGAGTGGGGAGAATGTGGGACTCGCTCCCATGGGGAGTGGATAGAATGTGGGACTCGCTCCCACGGGGAGTGGGGGAGAATGTGGGACTCACTCCCACGGGGAGTGGGGAGAATGTGGGACTCGCTCCCATGGGGAGTGGGGAGAATGTGGGACTCGCTCCCACGGGGAGTGGGGGAGAATGTGGGACTCACTCCCACAGGGAGTGGGGGAGAATGTGGGACTCACTCCCACAGGGAGTAGGGGAGAATGTGGGACTCGCTCCCACGGGGAGTGGGGGAGAATGTGGGACTCGCTCCCACGGGGAGTGGGGGAGAATGTGGGACTCGCTCCCACGGGGAGTGGGGGAGAATGTGGGACTCGCTCCCACGGGGAGTGGGGGAGAATGCGGGACTCACTCCCACGGGGAGTGGGGAGAATGTGGGACTCACTCCCACGGGGAGTGGGGAGAATTTGGGACTCGCTCCCACAGGGAGTGGGGAGAATGTGGGACTCGCTCCCACGGGGAGTGGGGGAGAGTGTGGGACTCACTCCCACAGGGAGTGGGGGAGAATGTGGGACTCACTCCCACAGGGAGTAGGGGAGAATGTGGGACTCGCTCCCACGGGGAGTGGGGGAGAATGTGGGACTCACACCCACAGGGAGTGGGGGAGAATGTGGGACTCGCTCCCACGGGGAGTGGGGGAGAATGTGGGACTCACTCCCACAGGGAGTGGGGGGAATGTGGGACTCGCTCCCACGGGGGAGTCGGGGAGAATGTGGGACTCGCTCCCACGGGGGAGTCGGGGAGAATGTGGGACTCGTTCCCACAGGGAGTGGGGGAGAATGTGGGACTCACTCCCACAGGGAGTGGGGGAGAATGTGGGACTCGCTCCCACGGGGAGTGGGGGAGAATGTGGGACTCGCTCCCACAGGGAGTGGGGGAGAATGTGGGACTCGCTCCCACGGGGAGTGGGGAGAATGTGGGACTCACTCCCACGGGGAATGGGGGAGAATGACACATTGGAGGTGGGGGGAGCTGTATCAACAGATGAGGGAGAAACGTAGAGAATGATATGGGGATGGGAGTGAGATGATGTAGAGTTAGAGGAGGCTAGTGTGGAGCAGAGGGGCCGAATGGACTATGTCTCTGCTGCCCCTTTTGTGTCATTCACTGTGTAAATAATCTTCCCCGTTCTCTCTGGACAGCTGCACCGTGACAGACACCGAGGTGACTCCCCAGTGCCCCGAAGACAAGCGGGAGACGTACGAAGGAGCCTCCTACTGTGGGATATTGCTGGACCAATACGGACCCTTCTCCTCCTGCCACTACCAAATTGACCCCATGGTACGTACGGCCTAGTGCCAAGGCCTCATTCTGACCGGGACTCCATCCCTCCCTCTGTCTCCACCTCCCGCACTCCCTCCCGCCCCCCCCGCCCGCTCCAGTCTCCCCCCACACCCTCACTCCCTCCCTCCAGTCCCGTGCCGAGATCCAACTAGGCCCGAGGCTCCGGTGTGGCCTCAGTCCAGTGGGGGAGCAGGGAAAGGGGCAGGGGGGAGTGTCACTCTCACCTCCGAGGGAGAGGGGTGGTGGGTTCGAATCTCGCTCCGGAAGTCCAGGTTCAGCTGGAGGGGTGAAGGGGCGGGAGGGAGGGAGGGAGTGCGGCCATTTTGGACATGCGGCCTTGTGGATGAGACACTCGTATCAGCCCCTCACCTTGAAAACTCCTGGTACTATTTGTCAACAAGGCAATGATTCCACCCCCTCCCCCTCCCCACTCCCCGCCGCCCCCGCCACAATGAATGGAGTAATATTCAAGCCTCAACAAACCCCTGATAAAATGTCATCATCTGCTCACTGATCTTGCTGTGGGATCTTGCTGTGCACCAATTGGCTGCTCCATTCCCCGCCTCCTACCCGTGACTAATTTCAGTGAATGCCCGGCTGGTGTCAAACCTGTTGGGACATCCTCAGTTGGTCAGTTTGATTTGATTTCATCCTGGGATCCCGACAGTGCAGAAGGAGGCCATTCGGCCCATCGAGCCTGCACTGACCACAATCCCACCCAGATCCTATCCCCGCAACCCCACATATTTACCCTGCTCATCCCCCGACACTCATGGACAATTTAGCACGGCCAATCTAGCTAACCTGCACATCTTTCGGACTGTGGGAGGAAACTGGAGCACCCGGAGGAAACCCACGCAGACACGGGGAGAACGTGCAGACTCCACACAGACAGTGACCCAAGCCAGGAATCAAACTCAGATCCCTGGCGCTGTGAGGCAGCAGCTCTAACCACTGTGCCACCCCTAATTTGCTTTATTATTGTCACATGTATCGGGATACAGTGAAAATTATTGTTTCCTGCGCCCTATACAGACAAAGCATACCGTTCATAGAGTACATAGGGGAGAAGGATTTGATTTGATTTATTATTGTCACATGTACTGGGTAGAGTGAAAAGTATTGTTTCTTGCACGCTATACAGACAGAGCATACCGTTCATAGAGAAGGAAAGGAGAGGGTGCAGAATGTAGTGTTACTGTCATAGCTAGGGTGTAGAGAAAGATCAACTTAATGCGAGGTAGGTCCATTCAAAAGTCTGACAGCAGCAGGGAAGAAGCTGTTCTTGAGTCGGTTGGTCCGTGACCTCAGACTTTTGTATCTTTTTCCCGATGGAAGAAGGTGGAAGAGAGAATGTCCGGGGTGTGGGGGGTCCTTGATTATGCTGGCTGCTTTTCCCCGAGGCAGCGGGAAGTGTAGACAGAGTCAATGGATGGGAGGCTGGGTTTGAGTGATGGGATTGGGCTACATTCACGACCCTTTGGAGTTCCTTGCGGTCTTGGGCAGAGCAGGAGCCAGAGTGTGGGTGAATCTGTGGAATCTGTTGCCACAGAGGGCTGCGGAGACCGGGTCATTGAGTGTATTTAAGACAGAGATGGACAGGTTCTCTCGTTCCTGCCGCTTTCCGGGGGAGAAAACGCAAACGCGCGCGCACACACACGCAAACACGTGACCCTCCCCGTGTTGTGTCTGCCCCTTTCCTCCAGGCCTTCTTCAGGGACTGTGTGTACGACATGTGTGAGCTGGACGGGGCCAGGCCACAGCTGTGTGAGGCCATCGAGACCTACATCACCGCCTGCCAGCATCGCAACATCACCATCCTACCCTGGAGGAACCAAACCTTCTGCCGTGAGTACCGGGGGGGGAGCGAGCGGGCGAGGAGCGGACCACTAAAAACCATCCCCCTTTCTGAGCCGTGCTACCCCTTCCCCACTCCGAGTTTGTTCTCCAGCTTTTAATTTAAACACTTCCGAGCATTCCAGCTTCAGAAAACAAGGACAGCAGTTCAACAATTCCTTTACTTAACACTTCGAGCACCAACTCAAACATAAACAGTTGCAACTCATTAACTCTTTACTGAACTTTAACTCTCAAACCGCACTTTAACTTCAACTGAACATCAACTTTAACTGTGTAACTGTAAATAGATAGGGCCAAGTTTAGGGAAACCTCGGCCAAGAAATGTCCTCGATGTCGAATCTATCTCCTTCTCCTCTGAAGCATCCCTCAGGGCACAGGTCTTGTTTCCCGCGATGGTTGGTCCCTTCGAGTTATCGCGGCTCTTTGCCCGCAATTCTCCACCCGCTTCCGGAAGATTCTCTGTCACCCATCCGACAAATCGATCGTAAACCCCAATTGCATCGTTCGATGAGGCCCATCGAATGCAGCCGGGGTGGTGGCATTGGTCAGTCCAGACCTCATCATCTCAAGACCCCCTTGAGTGCATCTTGTTCACATTCCAGTCCCCAGATAAGGAACACTGGCTCCACAGATCTATAAGGAACTCCTCCTCCCTGCCAAGGACAAGTTGTTCAACCCAACACCTTGTGTCCTCTGAGAAGTTCCAGGTAACTGGCCTGCAGAAATCCCAGCATGCATAGCTCTCAGCCGGGACGGCCATTTTGAAGCCACTCTTGCCATTATTGTTGTTAAATTATTCTTGTAGCCGTTCTTTCTGCGTCCACAGAGTGACGTTTGTTTTGTTTTCTCTTCTTCCCCCCCTCCCCCCCTCAGCCCTCGAGTGCCCGTCCAACAGTCACTACCAACCCTGTGCCTCGGCCTGCCCGGCCACCTGCCTCGACCCCCGACCTCTGCCCTGTGACCTGCCCTGCGCGGAGGGCTGTCGGTGCGACCCGGGCTTTGTGCAGAGTGGGTCCCGGTGCGTCTCCAGGGACCAGTGCGGCTGCGTGTACAACGGCTCCAACTATCAGGTAACGCGGGGACGGGGCGTCTGGGAGATCCAGAACATTGTGAAATTCCAATCATGTCAAACCCTTTCCCATCCATGGATTAAACCTCACCCCCCCCCCCCTCTGGTCTTCATCCCGATCCCCTAAATCTCTTCCCTCTCTGAGAATCTAACCCTGAAATTTGACTTGATTTGAGTTAATTTGAGTTTATTTGATTTGATTTGATTTGATTTGATTTGATTTGCGTTGATTTGAGTTGATTTGATTTGATTTGATGTATTGACTTTCTTTGGTTTGACTGTGTACGGATCTGGTCACCCTATTATAGAAAGGATATTATTAAACTAGAAGAAGCGCAGAAAAGATTTACTAGGATGCTACCGGGACTTGATGGTTTGAGTTATAAGGAGAGGCTGGATAGACTGGGCCTTTTTTCTCTGGAGCGTAGGAGGCTGAGGGGTGATCTTATAGAGGTCTATAAAATAATGAGGGGCACAGATCAGCTCGATAGTCAATATCTTTTCCCAAAGGTCGGGGAGTCTAAAACTAGAGGGCACAGGTTTAAGGTGAGAGGGGAGAGATACAAAAGGGTCCAGAGGGGCAATGTTTTCACACAGAGGGTGGTGAGTATCTGGAACGAGCTGCCAGAGGCAGTAGTAGAGGCGGGTACAATTTAGTCTTTTAAAAAGCGTTTAGACAGTTACATGGGTAAGATGGGTATAGAGGGATATGGGCCAAATGCGGGCAATTGGGACTATCTTCGTGGTAAAAAATGGGTGGCATGGACAAGTTGGGCCGAAGGGCCTGTTTCCATGCTGTAAACCTCTGTGACTCTATGACGAGACTTGATTTGATTTGATTTAATTTATTATTGTCACATGTATCGGGATACAGTGAAAAGTATTGTGTCTTGCGCGCTATACACACAAAGCATACCGTTCATAGAGAAGGAAAGGAGAGGGTGCAGAATATAGTGTTGCAATCATAGCTAGGGTGTAGAGAAAGATCAACTTAATGCGAGGTAGGTCCATTCAAAAGTCTGAGGGCAGCAGGGAAGAAGCTGTTGTTGAGTCGGTTGGGACGTGATCACAGACTTTTGTATCTTTTTCCCGTCAGAAGAAGGTGGAAGAGAGAATGTCCGGGGTGCGTGGGGTCCTTGATAATGCCAGCTGCTTTGCCCGAGGCAGCGGGAAGTGTAGACAGAGTCAATGGATGGGAGGCTGGTGATGGATTGGGCTACATTCACGACCTTTTGTAGTTCCTTGCGGTCTTGGGCAGAGCAGGAGCCCCAGACCAAGCTGTGATACAACCAGAAAGAATGCTTTCTATGGGGCATCTGTAAAAGTTGGTGAGAGTCGTAGCGGACATGCCGAATTTCCTTAGTCTTCTGAGAAAGTAGAGGCGTTGGTGGGGCTTTCTTAACTATAGTGTCGACATGGGGGGGACCAGGACAGGTTGTTGGTGATCTGGACACCTAGAAACCTGAAGTTTTTTTTGATTTTTGTTTTAACTTGGATTTTGTTTTCCACATTCTTCGCTGTCGCCGGGTGGGGCAACATTCCTGTCACCGTGACGGAACCCTGTGGGTTCAAGACTAAACCAGAGACAGGAGCGCAAAATCTGGGCTGACCCTCCAGTGCAGTACCGAGGGAGTGCTGCACTGTCGGTGGCACTGAGTTTCATAGGGGACATTAAAACAAGGCACTAAGTGACATCCCGGGTGGATTCTAACTCATTTTAAAGAGTTAGGGGGGGGGGATTCTCCCTGGTGACCCCCTCACACATTGAACCCGCAACCAATCGCTAAACCCCTTATTAATTTGTTTTCCTTTTTGGGATCTTACTGTGCACAAATTGGCTCTGCTGTTTCCTCCATTCCGGCAGTGACTCCAATTTGAAGGTCTTTCATTGACTGTAAAGTGTAGCGTAGTGAAAATTGGGTTGTGCATTTTGCCCTCAAACACACACATGTACCAGCAGAGGGAGTCTGCGAGAGATAGAGAATGATTAAGGATACATGTTGACCAAGCAGTGCCGTTCTCAATCTAAAAATCACTGGCTGAATGTGTCACCCTTTCTGTCCCAAGATCTTTACATGAAGATGTACTGAGGTGGGGTGGGGGGGTGAGGTGCTATATGAATGCAGACTCTTTCTTTCTGGCAATGGGCCTTATCCGTGTCCAATGGACCTTTCTGATTGGTCCTGTGCGGAGCAGTCCTAACGTGAGTCTCTCTCTCTCTCTCTGTACTTCCAGCCCGGTGAGGTGATCTGGTCCCAGGCCTGTAGCCAGGTGTGTAAGTGTCTCTCCAGCAACAATGTCCAGTGTACCGATACCAGCTGTGCTCCAGATGAGTACTGTGGCCACGAGGGCGGAGTGCGGGGGTGTTACCCCAAAGGTAAAGAATTCCGCGCCGGTTTTAACATTGACCATCAGAGATTGGAATTGTGGGAATGACTCATCAGAGATTGGAATTGTGAAATGACTCATCTTCTCCCCCACCTCCTCGCCCCCCCCCTTCCCCCGCTCTCCATTGACCTCTCCACAGGTTCGTCCACCTGCACTGCCTCCGGGGATCCCCATTACACCTCCTTCGACAAGAGAAAGTTCACCTTCCAAGGGAACTGCACCTACGTGCTGGCCAAGACCTGTAACTCCAGCCGCACCCCCTTCACCGTCCTCGTCGCCAACGAGCATCGCCGCCGGAGCACCACCGTGTCTTATGTCCGAGCCATCCACGTCAGTGTCTACGGCCTCACCGTCTCGGTGCTCAGGGACAGAGTCGTTCAGGTGAGAGGGGGAGGGGGAGCGGAGCGGGGGTGGGGGGGAGATGGTTGTGGGGGGAGATGGTGGAGGCCATTAAACTCACCACCCCGCCCCCCCATCCATGGCCGGTGTCCCTCGAAACAGTCCGAAGCCCGATCGATGGGTTGGGGTTGGGTAAGGGGATGGGGGAGGGGTTGGGGAGTTAAGGGGTTGAGATGGAGATTGGCCTTGATCGAACTGAAGGGTGGATAAGACCATAAGGTATAGAAGCTGAATTAGGCCATTCGGCCCATCGAGTCTGCTCCACCATTGCTGATAGCTTCTCAATCCCATTCGCCCGCCTTTTCCCCTCAACCTTTGACCCCCTTACCAATCAAGAACTGATCTATCTCCATCTTAAAGACTCTCAATGACCCGGCCTCCTCTGTGGCAACGAATTCCACAGATTCACCACCCTCTGGTTGGAGAAATTCCTCCTCATCTCGGTTCTAAAGGGTCGTCCCTTTACTCTGAGGCTGAGCCCTCGGATCCCAGTCTCTCCCACTAATGGAAGCATCTTCCCCGTGTCCACTCTATCCGGGCCTCTCAGTATCCTGTAAGTTTCAATCAGATCCCCCCCCCTCATCCTTCTAAACTCCATCGAGTAGAGTCATAGAGTCAGAGAGGTTTACAGCATGGAAACAGGCCCTTCGGCCCAACTTGTCCATTCCGCCCTTTTTTCCCCCTAAGCAAGTCCCAATTGCCCGCATTTGGCCCATATCCCTCTCTACCCATCCACTCAGATCCAGAGTCCTCAAACGCTCCATCAAGCCTTTCATTCCTGGGATCATTCTGGTGAACCTCCTCTGGACCCTCTCCAGGGCCAGCAGTGCTGGAGGGGCTGAATGGCCTCCCCTCGCTCGGATGCCCCAGCCCCGGGCGAGAGTCTGTTCCCAGTAGAAGGTTCAAGCGGAGAATTCTATCCAACTGATTCCCGAGCGACGCACTCCCATCCCAAGCACGGCGTTCCCGAGTCTCAACCCCCAACCCCCCACTTCCCATTCCCTGGAATTGCTACATTGGGATGGAGTTAATTCCACCTCCGGTTCCCTCCGCCCCATCCGGGGCCGATATTTACCCCCCCCACCCCACCCCCCGACCCCCGCCCCCCCCCTCCCCCCCTCCCCCCCCACCCCCACACACTCTCCGATCCTCACTCCTCTGTCTGTTGTGTTCAGGTGAATGGAAAACCCGTCACCGCCCCCATCAGCCCCCACCCCGGATTGGTCGTGGGACCCTCGGGCAGACACATGGCGGTACGAACCGACTTTGGCCTGGTCGCTCGGTACGACGGCAGACACCACGCTGACGTGACGGTCCCCAGCGAGTGAGTACATCCCGCGGCCTCCCCGTGTCCCGCACCGGCGCGGGTCGCGTTTATTTGATTTGATTTCTTTTGTGATTTGATTTGATTGGACGAGATTTTTTTCTGATTTGATTTGATTTAATTTGATTTTGATTTGATATCTTTTTGATCTGATTTGATTTTATGTCCTTTTTTGATTTGGTTTGTTTGCTATCTTGAACTGATTTGATGTGATTTCTCTTTGATTTCATTTGATTTCTTTGTGATTTAACTTGATTTCTTTTTAAATTTTATTTATTATTGTCACATGTATTGGGATACAGTGAAAAGTATTGTTTCTTGCGCGCTATACAGACAAAGCATACCGTTCATAGAGAAGGAAAGGAGAGGGTGCAGAATGTAGTGTTACAGTCATAGCGAGGGTGTAGAGAAAGATCAATTTAATGCGAGGTAGGTCCATTCAAAAGTCTGACAGCAGCAGGGAAGAAGCTGTTCTTGAGTCGGTTGGTACGTGACCTCAGACCTTTGAATCTTCTACCCAACGGAAGAAGGTGGAAGAGAGAATGTCCGGGGTGCGTGGGGGGTCCTTGATTATGCCGGCTGCTTTTCCCCGAGGCAGCGGGAAGTGTAGACAGAGTCAATGGATGGGAGGCCGGGTTTGTGTGATGGATTGGGCTACATTCACGACCTTTTGTAGTTCCTTGCGGTCTTGGGCAGAGCAGGAGCCCCAGACCAAGCTGTGATACAACCAGAAAGAATGCTTTCTATGGGGCATCTGTAAAGGTTTGTGAGAGTCGTAGCTGACATCCCAAATTTCCTTAGTCTCCTGAGAAAGTAGAGGTGTTGGTGGGGCTTTCTTAACTATAGTGTCGGCATGGGGGGGACCAGGACAGGTTGTTGGTGATCTGGACACCCAGAAACCTGAAGCTCTCGACCCTTTCTACTTCATCCCCGTTGATGTAGACAGGGGCATGTTCTCCTTTACGCTTCCTGAAGTCGGTGACAATCTCCTTCGTTTTGTTGACACTGAGTGAGAGATTATTGTTGCCGCGCCAGTTCACCAGATTCTCTCTCTCGGGTGGGACGGTGGGGGGTGGTGGGAGGAGGGAGTGGGGGTCGGTGGGGGGGAGTTTGCCGACCTTCTTGAGCGTCACTCACCCCTCGTCTCTCTCTCTCTCTCTCTCTCTGTCCCCAGCTACGCCGGCCAGACCTGCGGCCTGTGCGGCGACTACGATGGAATCCCCGGCGACGACTTCCGGACTCCGGAGGGACAGATCGTGCACGGAGTCCTCAACTTTGGGAACAGCTGGAACGTGGATGAGAAGTAAGTGGGATGATCCGGGAAGAGGGAGGGGGAAGAGGAGGGGGAGGGGATGGGGAGGGAACACGATGACTCTTGTCCCCGTATCTACGGGCCCTTCACCATGACAATCGAGCGGAAGATTCACAGGTCTCGTTAACCACGCGGCAGAATGGCGTCTGTCTTGTTTTTGTATCTTTGCACCGTTCTATTGGACAATTCCTTGGATTGTTTTTTATTCATTCTGGATCCCCCCATGGAGGGGAGTGGGGGAGAATGTGGGACTCGCTCCCACAGGGAGTGGGGAGAATGTGGGACTCGTTCCCACAGGGAGTGGGGAGAATGTGGATCTCACTCCCACAGGGAGTGGGGGAGAATGTGGGACTCGCTCCCACGGGGAGTGGGGGAGAATGTGGGACTCGTTCCCACAGGGTGTGGGGAGAATGTGGATCTCACTCCCACAGGGAGTGGGGGAGAATGTGGGACTCGCTCCCACGGGGAGTGGGGGAAAATGTGGGACTCACTCCCACAGGGAGTGGGGGAGAATGTGGGACTCACTCCCACAGGGAGTGAGGGAGAATGTGGGACTCACTCCCACGCGGAGTGGGGAGAATGTGGGACTCGCTCCCACGCGGAGTGGGGAGAATGTGGGACTCACTCCCACGGGGAATGGGGGAGAATGCGGGACTCACTCCCACGGGGAATGGGGGAGAATGACACATTGGAGGTGGCGGGAGCTGGATCAACAGATGAGGGAGAAACGTAGAGAATGATATGGGGATGGGAGTGAGATGATGTAGAGTTAGAGGAGGCTAGTGTGGACCAGCATGGAGCAGAGGGGCCGAATGGACTATGTCTCTGCTGCCCCTTTTGTGTCATTCACTGTGTAAATAATCTTCCCCGTTCTCTCTGGACAGCTGCACCGTGACGGACACCGAGGTGACTCCCCAGTGCCCCGAAGACAAGCGGGAGACGTACGAAGGAGCCTCCTACTGTGGGATATTGCTGGACCAATACGGACCCTTCTCCTCCTGCCACTACCAAATTGACCCCATGGTACGTACGGCCTAGTGCCAAGGCCTCATTCTGACCGGGACTCCATCCCTCCCTCTGTCTCCACCTCCCGCACTCCCTCCCCCCCCGCCCCCCGCTCCGGTCTCCCCCCACACCCTCACTCCCTCCCTCCAGTCCCGTGCCGAGATCCAACTAGGCCCGAGGCTCCGGTGTGGCCTCAGTCCAGTGGGGGAGCAGGGAAAGGGGAAGGGGGGAGTGTCACTCTCACCTCCGAGGGAGAGGGGTGGTGGGATCGAATCTCGCTCCAGAAGTCCAGGTTCAGCTGGAGGGGTGAAGGGGCGGCAGGGAGGGAGGGAGTGCGGCCATTTTGGACATGCGGCCTTGTGGATGAGACACCAGTATCAGCCCCTCACCTTGAAAACTCCTGGTACTATTTGTCAACAAGGCAATGATCCCCCCCTCCCCCTCACCGCCCCCCCACCCCCGCGCCCCCCCACCCCCCACCCCACCACCCACGCCACAGTGGACGGACTAATATTCAAGTCTCAACCAACCCCTGATAAAATATCATCACCTGCCCCCTGATCTTGCTGTGGGATCTTGCTGTGCACCAATTGGCTGCTCCATTCCCCGCCTCCTACCCGTGACTAATTTCAGTGAATGCTCGGCTGGTGTCAAACCTGTTGGGACATCCTCAGTTGGTCAGTTTGATTGATTTCATCCTGGGATCCCGACAGTGCAGAAGGAGGCCATTCGGCCCATCGAGCCTGCACTGACCACAATCCCACCCAGACCCTATCCCCGCAGCCCCACATATTTACCCTGCTCATCCCCCGACACTCAGGGGCAATTTAGCACGGCCAATCCACCAAACCTGCACATCTTTCGGACTGTGGGAGGAAACCGGAGCACCCGGAGGAAACCCACGCAGACACGGGGAGAATGTGCAAACTCCACACAGACAGTGACCCGAGGCTGGATCGAACCCGGGTCCCTGGCGCTGTGAGGCAGCAGCGCTAACCACTGTGCCACCGTGCTGCCCCTAATTTGATTTATTATTGTCACAGGTATTGGGATACAGTGAAAAGTATTGTTTCTTGCACGCTATACAGACAAAGCATACCGTTCATAGAGTACATAGGGGAGAAGGATTTGATTTATTATTGTCACATGTACTGGGTAGAGTGAAAAGTATTGTTTCTTGCACGCTATACAGACAGAGCATACCGTTCATAGAGAAGGAAAGGAGAGAGTGCAGAATGTAGTGTTATAGTCATAGCTAGGGTGTAGAGAAAGATCAACTTAATGCGAGGTAGGTCCATTCAAAAGTCTGACAGCAGCAGGGAAGAAGCTGTTCTTGAGTCGGTCGGTACGTGACCTCAGACTTTTGTATCTTTTTCCCGACGGAAGAAGGTGGAAGAGAGAATGTCCGGGGGGTGTGGGGGGTCCTTGATTATGCTGGCTGCTTTTCCCCGAGGCAGCGGGAAGTGTAGACAGAGTCAATGGATGGGAGGCTGGTTTGCGTGATGGATTGGGCTACATTCACGACCCTTTGGAGTTCCTTGCGATCTTGGGCAGAGCAGGAGCCAGAGTGTGGGTGAATCTGTTGCCACAGAGGGCTGCGGAGACCGGGTCATTGAGTGTATTTAAGACAGAGATGGACAGGTTCTCTCGTTCCTGCCGCTTTCCGGGGGAGAAAACGCAAACGCGCGCGCACGCACACACACGCAAACACGTGACCCTCCCCGTGTTGTGTCTGCCCCTTTCCTCCAGGCCTTCTTCAGGGACTGTGTGTACGACATGTGTGAGCTGGACGGGGCCAGGCCACAGCTGTGTGAGGCCATCGAGACCTACATCACCGCCTGCCAGCATCGCAACATCACCATCCTACCCTGGAGGAACCAAACCTTCTGCCGTGAGTACCGGGGGGGGAGCGAGCGGGCGAGGAGCGGACCACTAAAAACCATCCCCCTTTCTGAGCCGTGCTACCCCTTCCCCACTCCGAGTTTGTTCTCCAGCTTTTAATTTAAACACTTCCGAGCATTCCAGCTTCAGAAAACAAGGACAGCAGTTCAACAATTCCTTTACTTAACACTTCGAGCACCAACTCAAACATAAACAGTTGCAACTCATTAACTCTTTACTGAACTTTAACTCTTAAACAGCACTTTAAATTCAACTGAACATCAACTTTAACTGTGTAACTGTAAATAGATAGGGCCAAGTTTAGGGAAACCTAGGCCAAAAAATGTCCTCGATGTCAAATCTATCTCCTTCTCCTCTGAAGCATCCCTCAGGGCACAGGTCTTGTTTCCCACGATGGTTGGTCTCTTCGTGTTATCGCGGCTCTTTACCCGCAATTCTCCACCCACTTCCGGAAGATTCTCTGTCACCCATCCGACAAATCGATCGTAAACCCCAATTGCATCGTTCGATGAGGCCCATCGAATGCAGCCGGGGTGGTGGCATTGGTCAGTCCAGACCTCATCATCTCGAGACCCCCTTGAGTGCATCTTGTTCACATTCCGATCCCCAGATAAGGAACACTGGCTCCAAACATCTATAAGGAACTCCTCCTCCCTGCCAAGGACAAGTTGTTCAACCCAACACCTTGTGTCCTCTGAGAAGTTCCAGGCAACTAGCCGCAAGAAGTCCCAGCATGCATAGCTCTCAGCCGGGACGGCCATTTTGAAGCCACTCTTGCCATTATTGTTGTTAAATTATTCTTGTAGCCGTTCTTTCTCCGTCCACAGAGTGACGCTTGTTTTGTTTTCTCTTCCCCCCCTCCCCCCCGCAGCCCTCGAGTGCCCATCCAACAGTCACTACCAACCCTGTGCCTCGGCCTGCCCGGCCACCTGCCTCGACCCCCGACCTCTGCCCTGTGACCTGCCCTGCGCGGAGGGCTGTCGGTGCGACCCAGGCTTTGTGCAGAGTGGGTCCCGGTGCGTCTCCAGGGACCAGTGCGGCTGCGTGTACAACGGCTCCAACTATCAGGTAACGCGGGGACGGGGCGACTGGGAGATCCAGAACATTGTGAAATTCCAATCATGTCAAACCCTTTCCCATCCATGGATTAAACCTCACCCCCCCTCTGGCCTTCACCCCCATCGCCTGAATCTCTTCCCTCTCTGAGAATCTAACCCTGAAATTTGATTTGATTTGAGATGATTTGATTTGATTTGCGTTGATTTGAGTTGATTTCATAGAAATCATAGAAACCCTACAGTGCAGAAGGAGGCCATTCGGCCCATCGAGTCTGCACCGACCACAATCCCACCCAGGCCTTACCCCCACATATTTACCCGCTAACCTACACATCCCAGGACTCTAAGCGGCAATTTTTAACCTGGCCAATGCACCCTAACCCGCACATCTTTGGACTGTGGGAGGAAACCGGAGCACCCGGAGGAAACCCACGCAGACACGAGGAGAATGTGCAAACTCCACACAGACAGTGACCCGAGCCGGGAATCGAACCCGGGACCCTGGAGCTGTGAACATAGAACATAGAACATAGAACATTACAGCGCAGAACAGGCCCTTCGGCCCACGATGTTGCACCGACCAGTTAAAAAAAAACTGTGACCCTCCAACCTAAACCAATTTCTTTTCGTCCATGAACCTATCTACGGATCTCTTAAACACCCCCAAACTAGGCGCATTTACTACTGATGCTGGCAGGGCATTCCAATCCCTCACCACCCTCTGGGTAAAGAACCTACCCCTGACATCGGTTCTATAACTACCCCCCCTCAATTTAAAGCCATGCCCCCTCGTGCTGGATTTCTCCATCAGAGGAAAAAGGCTATCACTATCCACCCTATCTAAACCTCTAATCATCTTATATGTTTCAATAAGATCCCCTCTTAGCCGCCGCCTTTCCAGCGAAAACAATCCCAAATCCCTCAGCCTCTCCTCATAGGATCTCCCCTCCATACCAGGCAACATCCTGGTAAACCTCCTCTGCACCCTCTCCAAAGCCTCCACATCCTTCCTGTAATGTGGGGACCAGAACTGCACACAGTACTCCAAGTGCGGCCGCACCAGAGTTGTGTACAGTTGCAACATAACGCTACGACTCCTAAATTCAATCCCCCTACCAATAAACGCCAAGACACCATATGCCTTCTTAACAACCTTATCTACTTGATTCCCAACTTTCAGGGATCTATGCACACATACACCTAGATCCCTCTGCTCCTCCACACTATTCAAAGTCCTCCCGTTAGCCCTATACTCAACACATCTGTTATTCCTACCAAAGTGAATTACCTCACACTTCTCCGCATTAAACTCCATCCGCCACCTCTCGGCCCAACTTTGCAACCTGTCTAAGTCTTCCTGCAAACTACGACACCCTTCCTCACTGTCTACCACACCACCGACTTTGGTGTCATCAGCAAATTTGCTAATCCACCCAACTATACCCTCATCCAGATCATTAATAAATATTACAAACAGCAGTGGCCCCAAAACAGATCCCTGAGGTACACCACTTGTAACCGCACTCCATGATGAATATTTACTATCAACCACCACCCTCTGTTTCCTATCCGCTAGCCAATTCCTGATCCAATTTCCTAGATCACCCCCAATCCCATACATCTGCATTTTCTGCAGAAGCCTACCATGGTGAACCTTATCAAACGCCTTACTAAAATCCATATATACCACGTCCACTGCCTTGCCCCCATCCATAGCAACAGTGCTAACCACTGTGCTACCGTGCCGCCCATTTTGATTTGATTTGATGTGATTTGACTTTATTTGGTTTGACTGTGTACAGATCTGGTCACCCAATTATAGAAAGGATATTATTAAACTAGAAGGAGCGCAGAAAAGATGTACTAGGATTCTACCGGGTTTTGATGGATTGAGTTATAAGGAGAGGCTGGATAGACTGGGAATTTTTTCCCTGGAGTGTAGGAGGCTGAGGGGTGATCTTATAGATGTCTATAAAATAATGAGGGGCACAGATCAGCTAGATAGTCAATACCTTTTCCCAAAGGTAGGGGAGTCTAAAACTAGAGGGCACAGGTTTAAGGTGAGAGGGGAGAGATACAAAAGGGTCCAGAGGGTGGTGAGTGTCTGGAACGAGCTGCCAGAGGTAGTAGTAGAGGCGGGTACAATTTTATCCTTTGAAAAGCATTTAGACAGTTACATGGGTACGATGGGTATAGAGGGATATGGGCCAAATGCGGGCAAATGGGACTAACATCATGGTAAAAAATGGGCGGCATGGACAAGTTGGGCCGAAGGGCCTGTTTCCATGCTTTAAACTCAATGACTCTATGACTAGACTAGATTTGAATTATTATTGTCACATGTATTGGCATACAGTGAAAAGTATTGTTTCTTGCGCGCTATACAGACAAAGCATACCGTTCATAGAGAAGGAAAGGAGAGGGTGCAGAATGTAGTGTTACAGTCAGAGCTAGGGTGTAGAGAAAGATCAACTTAATGCGAGGTAGGCCCATTCAAAAGTCTGACAGCAGCAGGGAAGTAGCTGTTCTTGAGTCGGTTGGTACGTGACCTCAGACTTTTGTATCTTTTTCCCGCTGGAAGAAGGTGGAAGAGAGAATGTCCGGGGTGCGAGGGGGTCCTTTATTATGCTGGCTGCTTTTCCCCGAGGCAGCGGGAAGTGTAGACAGAGTCAATGGATGGGAGGCTGGGTTTGCGTGATGGATTGGGCTACATTCACGACCTTTTGTAGTTCCTTGCGGTCTTGGGCAGAGCAGGAGCCCAGACCAAGCTGTGATACAACCAGAAAGAATGCTTTCCATGGGGCATCTGTAAAAGTTGGTGAGAGTCGTAGCTGGCATGGCAAATTTCCTTAGTCTTCTGAGACAGTAGAGGCGTTGGTGGGGCTTTCTTAACTATAGTGTCGGCGTGGGGGGGACCAGGACAGGTTGTTGGTGATCTGGACACCCAGAAACCTGAAGTTGTTTTTGATTTTTGTTTTAACTTGGATTTTTTTTTCCACATTCTTCGCTGTCGCCGGGTGGGGCAACATTCCCGTCACCGTGCCGGAACCCTGTGGATTCAAGACTAAACCAGAGGCATGAGCACAAAATCTGGGCTGACCCTCCAGTGCAGTACCGAGGGAGTGCTGCACTGTCGGTGGCACTGAGTTTCATAGGGGACATTAAAACAAGGCACTAAGTGACATCCCGGGTGGATTCTGACTCATTTTGAAGAGTTAGGGGGGATTCTCCCTGGTGACCCCCTCACATATTGAACCCCCAACCAATCGCTAAACCCCTTATTAACTTGTTTTGCTTTTTGGGATCTTACTGTGCACAAATTGGCTCTGCTGTTTCCTCCATTCCGGCAGTGACTCCAATTCGAAGGTCTTTCATTGGCTGTAAAGTGTAGCGTAGTGAAAATTGGGTTGTGCATTTTGCCCTCAAACACACACATGTACCAGCAGAGGGAGTCTGCGAGAGATAGAGAATGATTAAGGATACATGTTGACCAAGCAGTGCCGTTCTAAATCTAAAAATCGTTGGCTGAATGTGTCACCCTTTCTGTCCCAAGATCTTTACACGAAGATGTACTGAGGTGGGGTGGGGGGTGAGGCGCTATATGAATGCAGACTCTTTCTTTCTGGCAATGGGCCTTATCCGTGTCCAATGGACCTTTCTGACTTGTCCTGTGCGGAGCAGTCCTAACGTGAGTCTCTCTCTCTCTCTCTCTCTCTGTGCTTCCAGCCCGGTGAGGTGATCTGGTCCCAGGCCTGTAGCCAGGTGTGTAAGTGTCTCTCCAGCAACAATGTCCAGTGTACCGATACCAGCTGTGCTCCAGACGAGTACTGTGGCCACGAGGGCGGAGTGCGGGGGTGTTACCCCAAAGGTAAAGAATTCCGCGCCGGGTTTAACATTGACCATCAGAGATTGGAATTGTGGGAATGACTCATCAGAGATTGGAATTGTGGGAATGACTCATCTTCTCCCCACCTCCATCCCCCCTCTTCCCCCGCTCTCCATTGACCTCTCCACAGGTTCGTCCACCTGCACTGCCTCCGGGGATCCCCATTACACCTCCTTCGACAAGAGAAAGTTCACCTTCCAAGGGAACTGCACCTACGTGCTGGCCAAGACCTGTAACTCCAGCCGCACCCCCTTCACCGTCCTCGTCGCCAACGAGCATCGCCGCCGGAGCACCACCGTGTCTTATGTCCGAGCCATCCACGTCAGTGTCTACGGCCTCACCGTCTCGGTGCTCAGGGACAGAGTCGTTCAGGTGAGAGGGGGAGGGGGAGCGGAGCGGGGGTGGGGGGGAGATGGTTGTGGGGGGAGATGGTGGAGGCCATTGAACTCACCACCCCGCCCCCCCCATCCATGGCCGGTGTCCCTCGAAACAGTCCGAAGCCCGATCGATGGGTTGGGGTTGGGTAAGGGGATGGGGGCAGGGGTTGGGGAGTTAAGGGGTTGAGATGGAGATTGGCCTTGATCGAACTGAAGGGCGGATAAGACCATAAGGCATAGAAGCAGAATTAGGCCATTCGGCCCATCGAGTCTGCTCCACCATTGCTGATAGCTTCTCAATCCCATTCGCCCGCCTTTTCCCCTCAACCTTTGACCCCCTTACCAATCAAGAACTGATCTATCTCCATCTTAAAGACACTCAATGACCCGGCCTCCTCTGTGGCAACGAATTCCACAGATTCACCACCCTCTGGCTGGAGAAATTCCTCCTCATCTCGGTTCTAAAGGGTCGTCCCTTTACTCTGAGGCTGTGCCCTCGGATCCCAGTCTCTCCGACTAATGGAAGCATCTTCCCCGTGTCCACTCTATCCGGGCCTCTCAGTATCCTGTAAGTTTCAATAAAATCCCCCCCTCATCCTTCTAAACTCCCATCAGGGAGAGTGATAGAGTCAGAGAGATTTGCAGCATGGAAACAGGCCCTTCGGCCCAACTTGTCCATGCCGCCCTTTTTGTTTTAAACCCGTAAGCAAGTCCCAATTGCCCGCATTTGGCCCATATCCCTCTCTACCCATCCGCTCAGATCCAGAGTCCTCAAACGCTCCATCAAGCCTTTCATTCCCGGGATCATTCTGGTGAACCTCCTCTGGACCCTCTCCAGGGCCAGCAGTGCTGGAGGGGCTGAATGGCCTCCCCTCGCTCGGATGCCCCAGCCCCGGGTGAGAGTCTGTTCCCAGTCGAAGGTTCAAGTGGAGAATTCTATCCAACTGTCTGTTGTGTTCAGGTGAATGGAAAACCCATCACCGCCCCCATCAGCCCCCACCCCGGATTGGTCGTGGGACCCTCGGGCAGACACATGGCGGTACGAACCGACTTTGGCCTGGTCGCTCGGTACGACGGCAGACACCACGCTGACGTGACGGTCCCCAGCGAGTGAGTACATCCCGCGGCCTCCCCGTGTCCCGCACCGGCGCGGGTCGCGTTTATTTGATTTGATTTCTTTTGTGATTTGATTTGATTGGACGAGATTTTTTTCTGATTTGATTTGATTTAATTTGATTTTGATTTGATATCTTTTTGATCTGATTTGATTTTATGTCCTTTTTTGATTTGGTTTGTTTGCTATCTTGAACTGATTTGATGTGATTTCTCTTTGATTTCATTTGATTTCTTTGTGATTTAACTTGATTTCTTTTTAAATTTTATTTATTATTGTCACATGTATTGGGATACAGTGAAAAGTATTGTTTCTTGCGCGCTATACAGACAAAGCATACCGTTCATAGAGAAGGAAAGGAGAGGGTGTAGAATGTAGTGTTACAGTCATAGCTAGGGTGTAGAGAAAGATCAACTTAATGCGAGGTAGGTCCATTCAAAAGTCTGACGGCAGCAGGGAAGAAGCTGTTCTTGAGTCGGTCGGTACGTGACCTCAGACTTTTGTATCTTTTTCCCGACGGAAGAAGGTGGAAGAGAGAATGTCCGGGGTGTGTGGGGGGTCCTTGATTATGCCGGCTGCTTTTCCCCGAGGCAGCGGGAAGTGTAGACAGAGTCAATGGATGGGAGGCCGGGTTTGCGTGATGGATTGGGCTACATTCACGACCTTTTGTAGTTCCTTGCGGTCTTGGGCAGAGCAGGAGCCCCATACCAAGCTGTGATACAACCAGAAAGAATGCTTTCTATGGGGCATCTGTAAAGGTTTGTGAGAGTCGTAGCTGACATCCCAAATTTCCTTAGTCTCCTGAGAAAGTAGAGGTGTTGGTGGGGCTTTCTTAACTATAGTGTCGGCATGGGGGGGACCAGGACAGGTTGTTGGTGATCTGGACACCCAGAAACCTGAAGCTCTCGACCCTTTCTACTTCATCCCCGTTGATGTCGACAGGGGCATGTTCTCCTTTACGCTTCCTGAAGTCGATGACAATCTCCTTCGTTTTGTTGACACTGAGGGAGAGATTATTGTTGCCGCACCGGTTCACCAGATTCTCTCTCTCGGGTGGGACGGTGGGGGGGTGGTGGGAGGAGGGAGTGGGGGTCGGTGGGGGGGAGTTTGCCGACCTTCTTGAGCGTCACTCACCCCTCGTCTCTCTCTCTCTCTCTCTCTCTGTCCCCAGCTACGCCGGCCAGACCTGCGGCCTGTGCGGCGACTACGATGGAATCCCCGGCGACGACTTCCGGACTCCGGAGGGACAGATCGTGCACGGAGTCCTCAACTTTGGGAACAGCTGGAACGTGGATGAGAAGTAAGTGGGATGATCCGGGAAGAGGGAGGGGGAAGAGGAGGGGGAGGGGATGGGGAGGGAACACGATGACTCTTGTCCCCGTATCTACGGGCCCCTCACCATGACGATCGAGCGGAAGATTCACAGGGTCTCGTTAACCACGCGGCAGAATGGCGTCTGTCTTGTTTTTGTATCTTTGCACCGTTCCATTGGACAATACCTTGGATTGTTTTTTATTCATTCTGGATCCCCCCATGGAGGGGAGTGGGAGAGAATGTGGGACTCGCTCCCATGGGGAGAGGGGAGAATGTGGGACTCACTCCCAGGGGGAGTGGGGGAGAATGTGGGACTCACTCCCACGGGGAGTGGGAGAGAATGTGGGACTCGCTCCCACGGGGAGTGGGAGAGAATGTGGGACTTGCTCCCATGGGGAGTGGGGGAAAATGTGGGACTCGCTCCCATGGGGAGTGGGGAGAATGTGGGACTCGCTCCCACGGGGTGTGGGGGAGAATGTGGGACTCGCTCCCACGGGGAGTGGGAGAGAATGTGGGACTTGCTCCCATGGGGAGTGGGGGAAAATGTGGGACTCGCTCCCATGGGGAGTGGGGGAAAATGTGGGACTCGCTCCCACGGGGAGTGGGGGAAAATGTGGGACTCGCTCCCACGGGGAGTGGGGGAGAATGTGGGACTCGCTCCCACGGGGAGTGGGGGAAAATGTGGGACTCGCTCCCACGGGGAGTGGGGAGAATGTGGGTGTCGCTCCCATGGGGAGTGGGGGAGAATGTGGGACTCGCTCCCACGGGGAGTGGGGAGAATGTGGGACTCGCTCCCACGGGGAGAGGGGAGAATGTGAGACTCGCTCCCACGGGGAGTGGGGAGAATGTGGGACTCGCTCCCACAGGGAGTGGGGAGAATGTGGGACTCACTCCCACAGGGAGTGGGGAGAATGTGGGACTCGCTCCCACAGGGAGTGGGGGAGAATGTGGGACTCGCTCCCACGGGGAGTGGGGGAAAATGTGGGACTCGCTCCCACGGGGAGTGGGGAGAATGTGGGACTCGCTCCCACGGGGATTGGGGGAGAATGTGGGTCTCGCTCCCACGGGGAGTGGGGAGAATGTGAGACTCACTTCCATGGGGAGTGGGGACAATGTGGGACGCTCTCCCACGGGGAGTGGGGAGAATGTGGGACTCGCTCCCACGGGGAGTGGGGAGAATGTGGGACTCGCTCCCATGGGGATTGGGGGAGAATGTGGGACTCGCTCCCACGGGGAGTGGGGAGAATGTGAGACTCACTCCCATGGGGAGTGGGGAGAATGCGGGACTCGCTCCCATGGGGATTGGGGGAGAATGACAGATTGAAGATGGGGGGAACTGGATCAACAGATGAGGGAGAAAGGTAGAGAATGATATGGGGATGGGAGTGAGATGATGTAGGTTTAGAGGAGGCTAGAGTGGACCAGCATGGAGCAGAGGGGCCGAATGGACTATGTCTCTGCTGCCCCTTTTGTGTCATTCGCTGTGTAAATAATCTTCCCCGTTCTCTCTGGACAGCTGCACCGTGACGGACACCGAGGTGACTCCCCAGTGCCCCGAAGACAAGCGGGAGACGTACGAAGGAGCCTCCTACTGTGGGATATTGCTGGACCAATACGGACCTTTCTCCTCCTGCCACTACCAAATTGACCCCATGGTACGTACGGCCTAGTGCCAAGGCCTAATTCTGACCGGGACTCCATCCCTCCCCAGTTGGTCAGTTTGATTCGATTTCATCCTGGGATCCCTACAGTGCAGAAGGAGGCCATTCGGCCCATCGAGCCTGCACTGACCACAATCCCACCCAGACCCTAACCCCGCAACCCCACATATTTACCCTGCTAATCCCCCGACACTCAGGGGCAATTTAGCAAGGCCGATCCACCAAACCTGCACATCTTTCGGACTGTGGGAGGAAACCGGAGCACCCGGAGGAAACCCACGCAGACACGGGGAGAATGTGCAGACTCCACACAGACAGTGACCCGAGGCTGGATCGAACCCGGGTCCCTGGCGCTGTGAGGCAGCAGTGCTAACCCACTGTGCCACCGTGCTGCCCCTAATTTGATTTATTATTGTCACATGTATTGGGATACAGTGAAAAGTATTGTTTCTTGCGCGCTATACAGACAAAGCATACCGTTCATAGAGTACATAGGGGAGAAGGATTTGATTTATTATTGTCACATGTACTGGGTAGAGTGAAAAGTATTGTTTCTTGCACGCTATACAGACAGAGCATACCGTTCATAGAGAAGGAAAGGAGAGAGTGCAGAATGTAGTGTTACAGTCATAGCTAGGGTGTAGAGAAAGATCAACTTAATGCGAGGTCGGTTCATTCAAAAGTCTGACAGCAGCAGGGAAGAAGCTGTTCTTGAGTCGGTTGGTACGTGACCTCAGACTTTTGTATCTTTTTCCCGACGGAAGAAGGTGGAAGAGAGAATGTCCGGGGTGCGTGGGGGTCCTTGATTCTGCCGGCTGCTTTTCCCCGAAGCAGCGGGAAGTGTAGACAGAGTCAATGGACGGGAGGCTGGGTTTGCGTGATGGATTGGGCTACATTCACGACCCTTTGGAGTTCCTTGCGGTCTTGGGCAGAGCAGGAGCCAGAGTGTGGGTGAATCTGTGGAATCTGTTGCCACAGAGGGCTGCGGAGACCGGGTCATTGAGTGTATTTAAGACAGAGATGGACAGGTTCTCTCGTTCCTGCCGCTTTCCGGGGGAGAAAACGCAAACGCGCGCGCACGCACACACACGCAAACACGTGACCCTCCCCGTGTTGTGTCTGCCCCTTTCCTCCAGGCCTTCTTCAGGGACTGTGTGTACGACATGTGTGAGCTGGACGGGGCCAGGCCACAGCTGTGTGAGGCCATCGAGACCTACATCACCGCCTGCCAGCAACACAACATCACCATCCTACCCTGGAGGAACCAAACCTTCTGCCGTGAGTACCGGGGGGGGGAGCGAGCGGGCGAGAACCGGACCACTAAAAACCATCCCCCTTTCTGAGCCGTGCTACCCCTTCCCCACTCCGAGTTTGTTCTCCAGCTTTTAATTTAAACACTTCCGAGCATTCCAGCTTCAGAAAACAAGGACAGCAGTTCTACAATTCCTTTACTTAACACTTCGAGCACCAACTCAAACATAAACAGTTGCAACTCATTAACTCTTTACTGAACTTTAACTCTTAAACAGCACTTTAACTTCAACTGAACATCAACTTTAACTGTGTAACTGTAAATAGATAGGGCCAAGTTTAGGGAAACCTCGGCCAAGAAATGTCCTCGATGTCGAATCTATCTCCTTCTCCTCTGAAGCATCCCTCAGGGCACAGGTCTTGTTTGCCGCGATGGTTGGTCTCTTCGAGTTATCGCGGCTCTTTACCCGCAATTCTCCACCCGCTTCCGGAACATTCTCTGTCACCCATCCGACAAATCGATCGTAAACCCCAATTGCATCGTTCGATGAGGCCCATCGAATGCAGCCGGGGTGGTGGCATTGGTCAGTCCAGACCTCATCATCTCGAGACCCCCTTGAGTGCATCTTGTTCACATTCCGATCCCCAGATAAGGAACACTGGCTCCAAAGGTCTTTAAGGAACTCCTCCTCCCTGCCAAGGACAAGTTGTTCAACCCAACACCTTGTGTCCTCTGAGAAGTTCCAGGTAACTGGCCTGCAGAAATCCCAGCATGCATAGCTCTCAGCCGGGACGGCCATTTTGAAGCCACTCTTGCCATTATTGTTGTTAAATTATTCTTGTAGCCGTTCTTTCTCCGTCCACAGAGTGACGCTTGTTTTGTTTTCTCTTCCCCCCCGCAGCCCTCGAGTGCCCATCCAACAGTCACTACCAACCCTGTGCCTCGGCATGCCCGGCCACCTGCCTCGACCCCCGACCTCTGCCCTGTGACCTGCCCTGCGCGGAGGGCTGTCGGTGCGACCCGGGCTTTGTGCAGAGTGGGTCCCGGTGCGTCTCCAGGGACCAGTGCGGCTGCGTGTACAACGGCTCCAACTATCAGGTAACGCGGGGACGGGGCGACTGGGAGATCCAGAACATTGTGAAATTCCGATCATGTCAAACCCTTTCCCATCCATGGATTAAACCTCACCCCCCCTCTGGCCTTCACCCCCATCGCCTGAATCTCTTCCCTCTCCGAGAATCTAACCCTGAAATTTGATTTGATTTGAGATGATTTGATTTGATTTGCGTTGATTTGAGTTGATTTCATAGAAATCATAGAAACCCTACAGTGCAGAAGGAGGCCATTCGGCCCATCGAGTCTGCACCGACCACAATCCCACCCAGGCCTTACCCCCACATATTTACCCGCTAACCTACACATCCCAGGACTCTAAGCGGCAATTTTTAACCTGGCCAATGCACCCTAACCCGCACATCTTTGGACTGTGGGAGGAAACCGGAGCACCCGGAGGAAACCCACGCAGACACGAGGAGAATGTGCAAACTCCACACAGACAGTGACCCGAGCCGGGAATCGAACCCGGGACCCTGGAGCTGTGAAGCAACAGTGCTAACCACTGTGCTACCGTGCCGCCCATTTTGATTTGATTTGATGTGATTTGACTTTATTTGGTTTGACTGTGTACAGATCTGGTCACCCAATTATAGAAAGGATATTATTAAACTAGAAGGAGCGCAGAAAAGATGTACTAGGATTCTACCGGGTTTTGATGGATTGAGTTATAAGGAGAGGCTGGATAGACTGGGAATTTTTTCCCTGGAGTGTAGGAGGCTGAGGGGTGATCTTATAGATGTCTATAAAATAATGAGGGGCACAGATCAGCTAGATAGTCAATACCTTTTCCCAAAGGTAGGGGAGTCTAAAACTAGAGGGCACAGGTTTAAGGTGAGAGGGGAGAGATACAAAAGGGTCCAGAGGGTGGTGAGTGTCTGGAACGAGCTGCCAGAGGTAGTAGTAGAGGCGGGTACAATTTTATCCTTTGAAAAGCATTTAGACAGTTACATGGGTACGATGGGTATAGAGGGATATGGGCCAAATGCGGGCAAATGGGACTAACATCATGGTAAAAAATGGGCGGCATGGACAAGTTGGGCCGAAGGGCCTGTTTCCATGCTTTAAACTCAATGACTCTATGACTAGACTAGATTTGAATTATTATTGTCACATGTATTGGGATACAGTGAAAAGTATTGTTTCTTGCGCGCTATACAGACAAAGCATACCGTTCATAGAGAAGGAAAGGAGAGGGTGCAGAATGTAGTGTTACAGTCACAGCTAGGGTGTAGAGAAAGATCAACTTAATGCGAGGTAGATCCATTCAAAAGTCTGACAGCAGCAGGGAAGTAGCTGTTCTTGAGTCGGTTGGTGCGTGACCTCAGACTTTTGTATCTTTTTCCCGCTGGAAGAAGGTGGAAGAGAGAATGTCCGGGGTGCGAGGGGGTCCTTGATTATGCTGGCTGCTTTTCCCCGAGGCAGCGGGAAGCGTAGACAGAGTCAATGGATGGGAGGCTGGGTTTGCGTGATGGATTGGGCTACATTCACGACCTTTTGTAGTTGCTTGCGGTCTTGGGCAGATCAGGAGCCCAGACCAAGCTGTGATACAACCAGAAAGAATGCTTTCCATGGTGCATCTGTAAAAGTTGGTGAGAGTCGTAGCTGGCATGGCAAATTTCCTTAGTCTTCTGAGAAAGTAGAGGCGTTGGTGGGGCTTTCTTAACTATAGTGTCGGCATGGGGGGGACCAGGACAGGTTGTTGGTGATCTGGACACCCAGAAACCTGAAGTTGTTTTTGATTTTTGTTTTAACTTGGATTTTTTTTTCCACATTCTTCGCTGTCGCCGGGTGGGGCAACATTCCCGTCACCGTGCTGGAACCCTGTGGATTCAAGACTAAACCAGAGGCATGAGCACAAAATCTGGGCTGATCCTCCAGTGCAGTACCGAGGGAGTGCTGCACTGTCGGTGGCACTGAGTTTCATAGGGGACATTAAAACAAGGCACTAAGTGACATCCCGGGTGGATTCTAACTCATTTTAAAGAGTTAGGGGGGGGATTCTCCCTGGTGACCCCCTCACATATTGAACCCCCAACCAATCACTAAACCCCTTATTAATTTGCTTTGCTTTTTGGGATCTTACTGTGCACAAATTGGCTCTGCTGTTTCCTCCATTCCGGCAGTGACTACACTTCGAAGGTCTTTCATTGGCTGTAAAGTGTAGCGTAGTGAAAATTGGGTTGTGCACTTTGCTCTCAAACACACACATGTACCAGCAGAGGGAGTCTGCGAGAGATAGAGAATGATTAAGGATACATGTTGACCAAGCAGTGCCGTTCTCAATCTAAAAATCGCTGGCTGAATGTGTAACCCTTTCTGTCCCAAGATCTTTACACGAAGATGTACTGAGGTAGGGGGGGAGGTGCTATATGAATGCAGGCTCTTTCTTTCTGGCAATGGGCCTTATCCGTGTCCAATGGACCTTTCTGATTTGTCCTGTGCGGAGCAGTCCTAACGTGAGTCTCTCTCTCTCTCTCTCTGTGCTTCCAGCCCGGTGAGGTGATCTGGTCCCAGGCCTGTAGCCAGGTGTGTAAGTGTCTCTCCAGCAACAATGTCCAGTGTACCGATACCAGCTGTGCTCCAGATGAGTACTGTGGCCACGAGGGCGGAGTGCGGGGGTGTTACCCCAAAGGTAAAGAATTCCGCGCCGGGTCTAACATTGACCATCAGAGATTGGAATTGTGGGAATGACTCATCAGAGATTGGAATTGTGGGAATGACTCATCTTCTCCCCACCTCCATCCCCCCTCTTCCCCCGCTCTCCATTGACCTCTCCACAGGTTCGTCCACCTGCACTGCCTCCGGGGATCCCCATTACACCTCCTTCGACAAGAGAAAGTTCACCTTCCAAGGGAACTGCACCTACGTGCTGGCCAAGACCTGTAACTCCAGCCGCACCCCCTTCACCGTCCTCGTCGCCAACGAGCATCGCCGCCGGAGCACCACCGTGTCTTATGTCCGAGCCATCCACGTCAGTGTCTACGGCCTCACCGTCTCGGTGCTCAGGGACAGAGTCGTTCAGGTGAGAGGGGGAGGGGGAGCGGAGCGGGGGTGGGGGGGAGATGGTTGTGGGGGGAGATGGTGGAGGCCATTGAACTCACCACCCCGCCCCCCCCATCCATGGCCGGTGTCCCTCGAAACAGTCCGAAGCCCGATCGATGGGTTGGGGTTGGGTAAGGGGATGGGGGCAGGGGTTGGGGAGTTAAGGGGTTGAGATGGAGATTGGCCTTGATCGAACTGAAGGGCGGATAAGACCATAAGGCATAGAAGCAGAATTAGGCCATTCGGCCCATCGAGTCTGCTCCACCATTGCTGATAGCTTCTCAATCCCATTCGCCCGCCTTTTCCCCTCAACCTTTGACCCCCTTACCAATCAAGAACTGATCTATCTCCATCTTAAAGACACTCAGTGACCCGGCCTCCTCTGTGGCAACGAATTCCACAGATTCACCACCCTCTGGCTGGAGAAATTCCTCCTCATCTCGGTTCTAAAGGGTCGTCCCTTTACTCTGAGGCTGTGCCCTCCGATCTCAGTCTCTCCGACTAATGGAAGCATCTTCCCCGTGTCCACTCTATCCGGGCCTCTCAGTATCCTGTAAGTTTCAATAAAATCCCCCCCTCATCCTTCTAAACTCCCATCAGGGAGAGTGATAGAGTCAGAGAGATTTGCAGCATGGAAACAGGCCCTTCGGCCCAACTTGTCCATGCCGCCCTTTTTGTTTTAAACCCCTAAGCAAGTCCCAATTGCCCGCATTTGGCCCATATCCCTCTCTACCCATCCGCTCAGATCCAGAGTCCTCAAACGCTCCATCAAGCCTTTCATTCCCGGGATCATTCTGGTGAACCTCCTCTGGACCCTCTCCAGGGCCAGCAGTGCTGGAGGGGCTGAATGGCCTCCCCTCGCTCGGATGCCCCAGCCCCGGGTGAGAGTCTGTTCCCAGTCGAAGGTTCAAGTGGAGAATTCTATCCAACTGTCTGTTGTGTTCAGGTGAATGGAAAACCCGTCACCGCCCCCATCAGCCCCCACCCCGGATTGGTCGTGGGACCCTCGGGCAGACACATGGCGGTACGAACCGACTTCGGCCTGGTCGCTCGGTACGACGGCAGACACCACGCTGACGTGACGGTCCCCAGCGAGTGAGTACATCCCGCGGCCTCCCCGTGTCCCGCACCGGCGCGGGTCGCGTTTATTTGATTTGATTTCTTTTGTGATTTGATTTGATTTGACGAGATTTTTTTCTGATTTGATTTGATTTAATTTGATTTTGATTTGATATCTTTTTGATTGGATTGATTTGAGTTCCTTTTGATTTGATTTCCTTTCTGATCAGATTTAACTTTATGTCCTTTTTTGATTTGGTTTGTTTGCTTTCTTGAACTGATTTGATGTGATTTCTCTTTGATTTCATTTGATTTCTTTGTGATTTGACTTGATTTCTTTTTTGATTTTATTTATGATTTGATTTGTCACATGTACTGGGATACAGTGAAAAGTATTGTTTCTTGCGCGCTATACAGACAAAGCATCCCGTTCATAGAGTACATAGGGGAGAAGGATTTGATTTATTGTTGTCACATGTATTGGGATACAGTGAAAAGTATTGTTTCCAACGCACTATGCAGACAAAGCATACTGTTCAAAGAGTACAGATGGAAGGAAAGGAGAGGGTGCAGGATGTAGTGTTACAGTCATAGCTAGGGTGTAGAGAAAGATTGGCTTAATGCGAGGTAGGTCCATTCAAAGGTCTGACAGCAGCAGGGAAGAAGCTGTTCTTGAGTCGGTTGGGACGTGTCCTCAGACCTTTGAATCTTCTACCCAACGGAAGAAGGTGGAAGAGAGAATGTCCGCGGTGCGTGGGGGGTCCTTGATTATGCCGGCTGCTTTTCCCCGAGGCAGCGGGAAGTGTAGACAGAGTCAATGGATGGGAGGCTGGGTTTGTGTGATGGATTGGGCTACATTCATGACCCTTTGTAGTTCCTTGCGGTCTTGGGCAGAGCAGGAGCCCCAGACCAAGCTGTGATACAACCAGAAAGAATGCTTTCTATGGGGCATCTGTAAAAGTTGGTGAGAGTCGTAGCTGACATGCCAAATTTCCTTAGTCTTCTGAGAAAGTAGAGGCGTTGGTGGGGCTTTCTTAACTATAGTGTCGGCATGGGGGGGACCAGGACAGGTTGTTGGTGATCTGGACACCTAAAAACCTGAAGCTCTCGACCCTTTCTACTTCGTCCCCGTTGATGTAGACAGGGGCATGTTCTCCTTTACGCTTCCTGAAGTCGGTGACAATCTCCTTCATCTTGTTGACACTGAGGGAGAGATTATTGTTGCCGCACCAGTTCACCAGATTCTCTCTCTCGGGTGGGACGGTGGGGGGTGGTGGGAGGAGGGAGTGGGGGTCGGTGGGGGGGAGTTTGCCGACCTTCTTGAGCGTCACTCACCCCTCGTCTCTCTCTCTCTCTCTCTCTCTGTCCCCAGCTACGCCGGCCAGACCTGCGGCCTGTGCGGCGACTACGATGGAATCCCCGGCGACGACTTCCGGACTCCGGAGGGACAGATCGTGCACGGAGTCCTCAACTTTGGGAACAGCTGGAACGTGGATGAGAAGTAAGTGGGATGATCCGGGAAGAGGGAGGGGGAAGAGGAGGGGGAGGGGATGGGGAGGGAACACGATGACTCTTGTCCCCGTATCTACGGGCCCCTCACCATGACGATCGAGCGGAAGATTCACAGGGTCTCGTTAACCACGCGGCAGAATGGCGTCTGTCTTGTTTTTGTATCTTTGCACCGTTCCATTGGACAATACCTTGGATTGTTTTTTATTCATTCTGGATCCCCCCATGGAGGGGAGTGGGAGAGAATGTGGGACTCGCTCCCATGGGGAGAGGGGAGAATGTGGGACTCACTCCCAGGGGGAGTGGGGGAGAATGTGGGACTCACTCCCACGGGGAGTGGGAGAGAATGTGGGACTCGCTCCCACGGGGAGTGGGAGAGAATGTGGGACTTGCTCCCATGGGGAGTGGGGGAAAATGTGGGACTCGCTCCCATGGGGAGTGGGGAGAATGTGGGACTCGCTCCCACGGGGTGTGGGGGAGAATGTGGGACTCGCTCCCACGGGGAGTGGGAGAGAATGTGGGACTTGCTCCCATGGGGAGTGGGGGAAAATGTGGGACTCGCTCCCATGGGGAGTGGGGGAAAATGTGGGACTCGCTCCCACGGGGAGTGGGGGAAAATGTGGGACTCGCTCCCACGGGGAGTGGGGGAGAATGTGGGACTCGCTCCCACGGGGAGTGGGGGAAAATGTGGGACTCGCTCCCACGGGGAGTGGGGAGAATGTGGGTGTCGCTCCCATGGGGAGTGGGGGAGAATGTGGGACTCGCTCCCACGGGGAGTGGGGAGAATGTGGGACTCGCTCCCACGGGGAGAGGGGAGAATGTGAGACTCGCTCCCACGGGGAGTGGGGAGAATGTGGGACTCGCTCCCACAGGGAGTGGGGAGAATGTGGGACTCACTCCCACAGGGAGTGGGGAGAATGTGGGACTCGCTCCCACAGGGAGTGGGGGAGAATGTGGGACTCGCTCCCACGGGGAGTGGGGGAAAATGTGGGACTCGCTCCCACGGGGAGTGGGGAGAATGTGGGACTCGCTCCCACGGGGATTGGGGGAGAATGTGGGTCTCGCTCCCACGGGGAGTGGGGAGAATGTGAGACTCACTTCCATGGGGAGTGGGGACAATGTGGGACGCTCTCCCACGGGGAGTGGGGAGAATGTGGGACTCGCTCCCACGGGGAGTGGGGAGAATGTGGGACTCGCTCCCATGGGGATTGGGGGAGAATGTGGGACTCGCTCCCACGGGGAGTGGGGAGAATGTGAGACTCACTCCCATGGGGAGTGGGGAGAATGCGGGACTCGCTCCCATGGGGATTGGGGGAGAATGACAGATTGAAGATGGGGGGAACTGGATCAACAGATGAGGGAGAAAGGTAGAGAATGATATGGGGATGGGAGTGAGATGATGTAGGTTTAGAGGAGTCTAGAGTGGACCAGCATGGAGCAGAGGGGCCGAATGGACTATGTCTCTGCTGCCCCTTTTGTGTCATTCACTGTGTAAATAATCTTCCCCGTTCTCTCTGGACAGCTGCACCGTGACGGACACCGAGGTGACTCCCCAGTGCCCCGAAGACAAGCGGGAGACGTACGAAGGAGCCTCCTACTGTGGGATATTGCTGGACCAATACGGACCCTTCTCCTCCTGCCACTACCAAATTGACCCCATGGTACGTACGGCCTCGTGCCATGGCCTCATTCTGACCGGGACTCCATCCCTCCCTCTGTCTCCACCTCCCGCACTCCCTCCCCCCCCCCCCCCCCCGCTCCGGTCTCCCCCCACACCCTCACTCCCTCCAGTTCCCCCGTCGAGATCAAACTAGGCCCGAGGCTCCGGTGTGACCTCAGTCCAGTGGGGGAGCAGGGAAAGGGGAAGGGGGGAGTGTCACTCTCACCTCCGAGGGAGAGGGGTGGTGGGTTCGAATCGCGCTCCAGAAGTCCAGGTTCAGCTGGAGGGGTGAAGGGGGGAGGAGGGAGGGAGGGAGTGCGGCCATTTTGGACATGCGGCCTTGTGGATGAGACACCAGTATCAGCCCCTCACTTTGAAAACTCCTGGTACTATTTGTCAACAAGGCAATGATTCCCCCCCCTCCCCCTCACCGCCCGCCCTCCCCCTCACCACCGCCCCCCCCCGGACCCCCTTCCTCCCCCCCAACCCCGCCACCCAAGTCATAGTGAACGGACTAATATTCAAGTCTCAACCAACCCCTGATAAAATATCATGACCTGCCCACTGATCTTGCTGTGGGATCTTGCTGTGCACCAATTGGCCGCTCCATTCCCCGCCTCCTACCCGTGACTAATTTCAGTGAATGCTCGGCTGGTGTCAAACCTGTTGGGACATCCTCAGTTGGTCAGTTTGATTCGATTTCATCCTGGGATCCCTACAGTGCAGAAGGAGGCCATTCGGCCCATCGAGCCTGCACTGACCACAATCCCACCCAGACCCTAACCCCGCAACCCCACATATTTACCCTGCTAATCCCCCGACACTCAGGGGCAATTTAGCAAGGCCGATCCACCAAACCTGCACATCTTTCGGACTGTGGGAGGAAACCGGAGCACCCGGAGGAAACCCACGCAGACACGGGGAGAATGTGCAGACTCCACACAGACAGTGACCCAAGCCGGGAATCGAACCCGGGTCCCTGGCGCTGTGAGGCAGCAGTGCTAACCCACTGTGCCACCGTGCTGCCCCTAATTTGATTTATTATTGTCACATGTATTGGGATACAGTGAAAAGTATTGTTTCTTGCGCGCTATACAGACAAAGCATACCGTTCATAGAGTACATAGGGGAGAAGGATTTGATTTATTATTGTCACATGTACTGGGTAGAGTGAAAAGTATTGTTTCTTGCACGCTATACAGACAGAGCATACCGTTCATAGAGAAGGAAAGGAGAGAGTGCAGAATGTAGTGTTACAGTCATAGCTAGGGTGTAGAGAAAGATCAACTTAATGCGAGGTCGGTTCATTCAAAAGACTGACAGCAGCAGGGAAGAAGCTGTTCTTGAGTCGGTTGGTACGTGACCTCAGACTTTTGTATCTTTTTCCCGACGGAAGAAGGTGGAAGAGAGAATGTCCGTGGTGCGTGGGGGTCCTTGATTCTGCCGGCTGCTTTTCCCCGAAGCAGCGGGAAGTGTAGACAGAGTCAATGGATGGGAGGCTGGGTTTGAGTGATGGATTGGGCTACATTCACGACCCTTTGGAGTTCCTTGCGGTCTTGGGCAGAGCAGGAGCCAGAGTGTGGGTGAATCTGTGGAATCTGTTGCCACAGAGGGCTGCGGAGACCGGGTCATTGAGTGTATTTAAGACAGAGATGGACAGGTTCTCTCGTTCCTGCCGCTTTCCGGGGGAGAAAACGCAAACGCGCGCGCACGCACGCACACGCAAACACGTGACCCTCCCCGTGTTGTGTCTGCCCCTTTCCTCCAGGCCTTCTTCAGGGACTGTGTGTACGACATGTGTGAGCTGGACGGGGCCAGGCCACAGCTGTGTGAGGCCATCGAGACCTACATCACCGCCTGCCAGCATCGCAACATCACCATCCTACCCTGGAGGAACCAAACCTTCTGCCGTGAGTACCGGGGGGGGGAGCGAGCGGGCGAGAACCGGAGCACTAAAAACCATCCCCCTTTCTGAGCCGTGCTACCCCTTCCCCACTCCGAGTTTGTTCTCCAGCTTTTAATTTAAACACTTCCGAGCATTCCAGCTTCAGAAAACAAGGACAGCAGTTCAACAATTCCTTTACTTAACACTTCGAGCACCAACTCAAACATAAACAGTTGCAACTCATTAACTCTTTACTGAACTTTAACTCTCAAACCGCACTTTAACTTCAACTGAACATCAACTTTAACTGTGTAACTGTAAATAGATAGGGCCAAGTTCAGGGAAACCTCGGTCAAGAAATGTCCTCGATGTCGAATCTATCTCCTTCTCCTCTGAAGCATCCCTCAGGGCACAGGTCTTGTTTCCCGCGATGGTTGGTCCCTTCGAGTTCTCGCGGCTCTTTGCCCGCAATTCTCCACCCGCTTCCGGAAGATTCTCTGTCACCCATCCGACAAATCGATCGTAAACCCCAATTGCATCGTTCGATGAGGCCCATCGAATGCAGCCGGGGTGGTGGCATTGGTCAGTCCAGACCTCATCATCTCGAGACCCCCTTGAGTGCATCTTGTTCACATTCCGATCCCCAGATAAGGAACACTGGCTCCAAAGATCTATAAGGAACTCCTCCTCCCTGCCAAGGACAAGTTGTTCAACCCAACACGTTGTGTCCTCTGAGAAGTTCCAGGTAACTGGCCTGCAGAAATCCCAGCATGCATAGCTCTCAGCCGGGACGGCCATTTTGAAGCCACTCTTGCCATTATTGTTGTTAAATTATTCTTGTAGCCGTTCTTTCTCCGTCCACAGAGTGACGCTTGTTTTGTTTTCTCTTCACCCCCTCCCCCCCGCAGCCCTCGAGTGCCCATCCAACAGTCACTACCAACCCTGTGCCTCGGCCTGCCCGGCCACCTGCCTCGACCCCCGACCTCTGCCCTGTGACCTGCCCTGCGCGGAGGGCTGTCGGTGCGACCCGGGCTTTGTGCAGAGTGGGTCCCGGTGCGTCTCCAGGGACCAGTGCGGCTGCGTGTACAACGGCTCCAACTATCAGGTAACGCGGGGACGGGGCGACTGGGAGATCCAGAACATTGTGAAATTCCAATCATGTCAAACCCTTTCCCATCCATGGATTAAATCTCACCCCCCTCTGGTCTTCATCCCCATCGCCTGAATTTCTTCCCTCTCTGAGAATCTAACCCTGAAATTTGATTTGATTTGATTTGAATTGATTTGAGTTGATTTGATTTGATTTGATTTGATTTGATTTGATTTGATTTGAATTGATTTGAGTTGATTTGATTTGATTTGATTTGATTTGCATTGATTTGAGTTGATTTGATTTTATTTGATGGGATTTGACTTTATTTGGTTTGACTGTGTACAGATCTGGTCACCCAATTATAAAAAGGATATTATTAAACTAGAAGGAGCACAGAAAAGATTTACTAGGATTCTACCGGGTTTTGATGGTTTGAGTTATGAGGAGAGGCTGGATAGACTGGGAATTTTTTCCCTGGAGTGTAGGAGGCTGAGGGGTGATCTTATAGATGTCTATAAAATAATGAGGGGCACAGATCAGCTGGATAGTCAATATCTTTTCCCAAAGGTAGGGGAGTCTAAAACTAGAGGGCATAGGTTAAAGGTGAGAGGGGAGAGATACAAAAGGGTCCAGAGGGAAAATTGTTTCACACAGAGGGTGGTGAGTGTCTGGAACGAGCTGCCAGAGGCAGCGGGAAGTGTAGACAGAGTCAATGGATGGGAGGCTGGTTTGCGTGATGGATTGGGCTACATTCACGACCTTTTGTAGTTCCTTGCGGTCTTGCGCAGAGCAGGAGCCCCAGACCAAGCTGTGATACACCCAGAAAGAATGCTTTCTATGGTGCATTTGTAAAAGTTGGTGAGAGTCGTAGCTGACATGCCAAATTTCCTTAGTCTTCTGAGACTGTCGAGGCGTTGGTGGGGCTTTCGTAACTATAGTGTCGGCATGGGGGGGACCAGGACAGGTTGTTGGTGATCTGGGTACCCAGAAACCTGAAGTTGTTTTTGACTTTTGTTTTAACTTGGATTTTTTTTTCCACATTCTTCGCTGTCGCCGGGTGGGGCAACATTCCCGTCACCGTGCCGGAACCCTGTGGGTTCAAGACTAAACCAGAGGCATGAGCACAAAATCTGGGCTGATCCTCCAGTGCAGTACCGAGGGAGTGCTGCACTGTCGGTGGCACTGAGTTTCATAGGGGACATTAAAACAAGGCACTAAGTGACATCCCGGGTGGATTCTAACTCATTTTAAAGAGTTAGGGGGGATTCTCCCTGGTGACCCCCTCACATATTGAACCCCCAACCTATCGCTAAACCCCTTATTAACTTGTTTTGCTTTTTGGGATCTTACTGTGCACAAATTGGCTCTGCTGTTTCCTCCATTCCGGCAGTGACTCCAATTCGAAGGTCTTTCATTGGCTGTAAAGTGTAGCGTAGTGAAAATTGGGTTGTCCATTTTGCCCTCAAACACACACATGTACCAGCAGAGGGAGTCTGCGAGAGATAGAGAATGATTAAGGATACATGTTGACCAAGCAGTGCCGTTCTCAATCTAAAAATCGCTGGCTGAATGTGTAACCCTTTCTGTCCCAAGATCTTTACACGAAGATGTACTGAGGTAGGGGGGGAGGTGCTATATGAATGCAGGCTCTTTCTTTCTGGCAATGGGCCTTATCCGTGTTCAATGGACCTTTCTGATTTGTCCTGTGCGGAGCAGTCCTAACGTGAGTCTCTCTCTCTCTCTCTCTGTGCTTCCAGCCCGGTGAGGTGATCTGGTCCCAGGCCTGTAGCCAGGTGTGTAAGTGTCTCTCCAGCAACAATGTCCAGTGTACCGATACCAGCTGTGCTCCAGATGAGTACTGTGGCCACGAGGGCGGAGTGCGGGGGTGTTACCCCAAAGGTAAAGAATTCCGCGCCGGTTTTAACATTGACCATCAGAGATTGGAATTGTGGGAATGACTCATCAGAGATTGGAATTGTGGGAATGACTCATCTTCTCCCCCACCTCCATCCCCCCTCTTCCCCCGCTCTCCATTGACCTCTCCACAGGTTCGTCCACCTGCACTGCCTCCGGGGATCCCCATTACACCTCCTTCGACAAGAGAAAGTTCACCTTCCAAGGGAACTGCACCTACGTGCTGGCCAAGACCTGTAACTCCAGCCGCACCCCCTTCACCGTCCTCGTCGCCAACGAGCATCGCCGCGGAAGCACCGCCGTGTCTTATGTCCGAGCCATCCACGTCAGTGTCAACGGCCTCACCGTCTCGGTGCTCAGGGACAGAGTCGTTCAGGTGAGAGACGGAGGGGGAGGGGGAGGTGGGGGGGGGGGCAGTGGGGGAGGGGGGAGGGAGAGGAAAGGGGAAGGAGCGGGGGGGGATGGTTGTGGGGGGGGATGGTGGAGGCCAGTAAACTCACCACCCCTCCCCTCATCCGTGGCTGGGGTCCCTCGAAACAGTCCGAAGCCCGATCGATGGGTTGGGGTTGGGTAAGGGGATGGGGGCAGGGGTTGGGGAGTTAAGGGGTTGAGATGGTGATTGGCCTTGATCGAACTGAAGGGCGGATGAGACCATAAGGTATAGAAGCAGAATTAGGCCATTCGGCCCATCGAGTCTGCTCCACCATTGCTGATAGCTTCTCAATCCCATTCGCCCGCCTTTTCCCCTCAACCTTTGACCCCCTTACCAATCAAGAACTGATCTATCTCCATCTTAAAGACACTCAATGATCCGCCCTCCTCTGTGGCAACGAATTCCACAGATTCACCACCCTCTGGCTGGAGAAATTCCTCCTCATCTCGGTGCTAAAGGGTCGTCCCTTTACTCTGAGGCTGGGCCCTCCGATCCCAGTCTCTTCGACTAATGGAAACATCTTCCCCGCGTCCACTCTATCCGGGCCTCTCAGTATTCTGTAAGTTTCAATAAGATCCCCCCCTCACCCTTCTAAACTCCATCGAGTAGAGTCATAGAGTCAGAGAGGTTTACAGCATGGAAACAGGCCCTTCGGCCCAACTTGTCCATGCCGCCCTTTTTGTTTTAAACCCCTAAGCTCATCCCAATTGCCCGCATTTGGCCCATATCCCTCTCTACCCATCCGCTCAGATCCAGAGTCCTCAAACGCTCCATCAAGCCTTTCATTCCCGGGATCATTCTGGTGAACCTCCTCTGAACCCTCTCCAGGGCCAGCAGTGCTGGAGGGGCTGAATGGCCTCCCCTCGCTCGGATGCCCCAGCCCCGAGCGAGAGTCTGTTCCCAGTAGAAGGTTCAAGCGGAGAATTCTATCCAACTGATTCCCGAGCGACGCACTCCCATCCCAAGCACGGCGTTCCCGAGTCTCAACCCCCAACCCCCCACTTCCCATTCCCTGGAATTGCTACATTGGGATGGAGTTAATTCCACCTCCGGTTCCCTCCGCCCCATCCGGGGCCGATATTTACCCACTCCCCCCTGCCCTCCACCCCCACCCCCTCCCCCACCCCCTCCCCGCCCCCCCCACACCCGCACCCCCCTCCCCCCCACCCCCTCCCCCACCCCCTCCCCGCCCCCCCACCCCACCCCCGCACACTCTCCGATCCTCACTCCTCTGTCTGTTCTGTTCAGGTGAATGGAAAACCCGTCACCGCCCCCATCAGCCCCCACCCCGGATTGGTCGTGGGACCCTCGGGCAGACACATGGCGGTACGAACCGACTTTGGCCTGGTCGCTCGGTACGACGGCAGACACCACGCTGACGTGACGGTCCCCAGCGAGTGAGTACATCCCGCGGCCTTCCCGTGTCCCGCACCGGCGCGGGTCGCGTTTATTTGATTTGATTTCTTTTGTGATTTGATTTGATTTGACGAGATTTTTTTCTGATTTGATTTGATTTAATTTGATTTTGATTTGATATCTTTTTGATTTGATTTCCTTTTGTTTTGATTTCCTTTTTGATCTGATTTGATTTTATGTCCTTTTTTGATTTGGTTTGTTTGCTTTCTTGAACTGATTTGATGCGATTTCTCTTTGATTTCATTTGATTTCTTTGTGATTTAACTTGATTTCTTTTTAAATTTTATTTATTATTTGATTTGATTTATTATTGTCACATGTACTGGGATACAGTGAAAAGTATTGTTTCTTGTGCACTATACAGACAGAGCATACTGTTCATAGAGTACATAGGGGAGAAGGATTTGATTTATTATTGTCACATGTATTGGGATACAGTGAAAAATATTGTTTCCAACGCACTATACAGACAAAGCATACCGTTCATAGAGTACATATGGAAGGAAAGGAGAGGGTGCAGAATGTAGTGTTACAGTCATAGCTAGGGTGTAGAGAAAGATCAACTTAATGCGAGGTCGGTCCATTCAAAAGTCTGACGGCAGCAGGGAAGAAGCTGTTCTTGAGTCGGTCGGTACGTGACCTCAGACTTTTGTATCTCCTTCCCGACGGAAGAAGGTGGAAGAGAGAATGTCCGCGGTGCGTGGGGGGTCCTTGATTATGCCGGCTGCTTTTCCCCGAGGCAGCGGGAAGTGTAGACAGAGTCAATGGATGGGAGGCTGGTTTGCGTGATGGATTGGGCTACATTCACAACCTTTTTTAGTTCCTTGTGGTCTTGGGCAGAGCAGGAGCCCAGACCAAGCTGTGATACAACCAGAAAGAATGCTTTCTATGGTGCATCTGTAAAAGTTGGTGAGAGTCGTAGCTGACATGCCAAATTTCCTTTGTCTTCTGAGAAAGTAGAGGCGTTGGTGGGGCTTTCTTAACTATAATGTCGGCATGGGGGGGACCAGGACAGGTTGTTGGTGATCTGGACACCTAAAAACCTGAAGCTCTCGACCCTTTCTACTTCATCCCCGTTGATGTAGACAGGGGCATGTTCTCCTTTACGCTTCCTGAAGTCGATGACAATCTCCTTCGTTTTGTTGACACTGAGGGAGAGATTATTGTTGCCGCGCCAGTTCACCAGATTCTCTATCTCGGGTGGGACGGTGGGGGGTGGTGGGAGGAGGGAGTGGGGGTCGGTGGGGGGGAGTTTGCCGACCTTCTTGAGCGTCACTCACCCCTCGTCTCTCTCTCTCTCTCTCTCTCTGTCCCCAGCTACGCCGGCCAGACCTGCGGCCTGTGCGGCGACTACGATGGAATCCCCGGCGACGACTTCCGGACTCCGGAGGGACAGATCGTGCACGGAGTCCTCAACTTTGGGAACAGCTGGAACGTGGATGAGAAGTAAGTGGGATGATCCGGGAAGAGGGAGGGGGAAGAGGAGGGGGAGGGGATGGGGAGGGAACACGATGACTCTTGTCCCCGTATCTACGGGCCCTTCACCATGACAATCGGGCGGAAGATTCACAGGGTCTCGTTAACCACGCGGCAGAATGGCGTCTGTCTTGTTTTTGTATCTTTGCACCGTTCCATTGGACAATTCCTTGGATTGTTTTTTATTCATTCTGGATCCCCCCATGGAGGGGAGTGGGGAGAATGTGGGACTCGCTCCCAGGGGATTGGGGAGAATGTGGGACTCGCTCCCACGGGGAGTGGGGAGAATGTGGGACTCGCTCCCACGGGGATTGGGGAGAATGTGGGACTCGCTCCCACAGGGAGTGGTGGGGAATGTGGGACTCGCTCCCACAGGGAGTGGGGAGAATGTGGGACTCACTCCCCTGGGGGGTGGGGAGAATGTGGGACTTCCTCCCATGGGGAGTGGGGAGAATGTGGGACTCACTCCCATGGGGAGTGGGGAGAATGTGCGACTCACTCCCACGGGGATTGGGGAGAATGTGGGACTCACTCCCATGGGGAGTGGGGAGAATGTGGGACTCACTCCCACGGGGATTGGGGAGAATGTGGGACTCACTCCCACGGGGAGTGGGGGGAAAATGTGGGACTCGCTCCCATGGGGAGAGGGGAGAATGTGGGACTCGCTCCCACGGGGAGTGGGGAGAATGTGGGACTCGCTCCCACGGGGGGAGTGGGGAGAATGTGGGACTCGCTCCCACGGGGAGTGGGGAGAATGTGGGACTCACTTCCATGGGGAGTGGGGACAATGTGGGACGCTCTCCCACGGGGAGTGGGGAGAATGTGGGACTCACTCCCACAGGGAGTGGGGAGAATGTGGGACTCGCTCCCACGGGGAGTGGGGAGAATGCGGGACTCACTCCCACAGGGAGTGGGGAGAATGTGAGACTCACTCCCATGGGGAGTGGGGAAAATGCGGGACTCGCTCCCATGGGGATTGGGGGAGAATGACAGATTGAAGATGGGGGGAACTGGATCAACAGATGAGGGAGAAAGGTAGAGAATGATATGGGAATGGGAGTGAGATGATGTAGGTTTAGAGGAGGCTAGTGTGGACCAGCATGGAGCAGAGGGGCCGAATGGACTATGTCTCTGCTGCCCCTTTTGTGTTATTCACTGTGTAAATAATCTTCCCCGTTCTCTCTGGACAGCTGCACCGTGACGGACACCGAGGTGACTCCCCAGTGCCCCGAAGACAAGCGGGAGACGTACGAAGGAGCCTCCTACTGTGGGATATTGCTGGACCAATACGGACCTTTCTCCTCCTGCCACTACCAAATTGACCCCATGGTACGTACGGCCTAGTGCCAAGGCCTCATTCTGACCGGGACTCCATCCCTCCCTCTGTCTCCACCTCCCGCACTCCCTGCCCCCCCCCCCCCCCCGCCCGCTCCGGTCTCCCCCCACACCCTCAGTCCCTCCCTCCAGTCCCGCGCCGAGATCCAACTAGGCCCGAGGCTCCGGTGTGGCCTCAGTCCAGTGGGGGAGCAGGGAAAGGGGAAGGTGGGGAGTGTCACTCTCACCTCCGAGGGAGAGGGGTGGTGGGTTCGAATCTCGCTCCGGAAGTCCAGGTTCAGCTGGAGGGGTGAAGGGGGGGGCGGGAGGGTGGGAGGGAGTGCGGCCATTTTGGACATGCGGCCTTGTGGATGAGACACCAGTATCAGCCCCTCACCTTGAAAACTCCTGGTACTATTTGTCAACAAGGCAATGATTCCCCACCTCCCCCTCACCGCCCGCCCTCCCCCTCACCACCGCACCCCCCCCGCGCCCCCCCCCCCCGCCCGCCCCCACCCCCACCCCCCCCCCCCCCAACCCCGCCACCCACGCCATAGTGAACGGACTAATATTCAAGTCTCAACCAACCCCTGATAAAATATCATGACCTGCCCACTGATCTTGCTGTGGGATCTTGCTGTGCACCAATTGGCCGCTCCATTCCCCGCCTCCTACCCGTGACTAATTTCAGTGAATGCTCGGCTGCTGTCAAACCTGTTGGGACATCTTCAGTTGGTCAGTTTGATTTGATTTCATCCTGGGATCCCTACAGTGCAGAAGGAGGCCATTCGGCCCATCGAGCCTGCACTGACCACAATCCCACCCAGACCCTATCCCCGCAACCCCACATATTTATCCTGCTAGTCCCCCGACACTCAGGGGCAATTTAGCACGGCCAATCCACCTAACCTGCACACCTTCGGACTGTGGGAGGAAACCGGAGCACCCGGAGGAAACCCACGCAGACACGGGGAGAATGTGCAGACTCCACACAGACAGTGACCCAAGCCAGGAATCGAACCCGGGTCCCTGGCGCTGTGAGGCAGCAGTGCTAACCCGTTGTGCTACTGTGCCCACCCCTAATTCGATTTATTATTGTCACACGTATTGGGATACAGTGAAAAGTATTGTTTCTTGCGCGCTATACAGACAAAGCATACCGTTCATAGAGTACATAGGGGAGAAGGATTTGATTTGATTTATTCTTGTCACGTGTACTGGGATACAGTGAAAAGTATTGTTTCTTGCGCGCTATACAGACAAAGCATACCGTTCATAGAGTACATAGGGGAGAAGGATTTGATTTGATTTATTCTTGTCACGTGTATTGGGACACAGTGAAAAGTATTGTTTCTTGCGCGCTATACAGACAGAGCATACCGTTCATAGAGAAGGAAAGGAGAGGGTGCAGAATGTAGTGTTACAGTCATAGCTAGGGTGTAGAGAAAGATCAACTTAATGCGAGGTAGGTCCATTCAAAAGTCTGACAGCAGCAGGGAAGAAGCTGTTCTTGAGTCGGTCGGTGCGTGACCTCAGAGTTTGTATCTTTTTCTCGACGGAAGAAGGTGGAAGAGAGAATGTCCGGGGTGTGTGGGGGTCCTTGATTATGCTGGCTGCTTTTCCCGAGGCAGCGGGAAGTGTAGACAGAGTCAATGGATGGGGGGCTGGGTTTGAGTGATGGATTGGGCTACATTCACGACCCTTTGGAGTTCCTTGCGGTCTTGGGCAGAGCAGGAGCCAGAGTGTGGGTGAATCTGTGGAATCTGTTGCCACAGAGGGCTGCGGAGACCGGGTCATTGAGTGTATTTAAGACAGAGATGGACAGGTTCTCTCGTTCCTGCCGCTTTCCGGGGGAGAAAACGCAAACGCGCGCGCACGCACACGCACGCAAACACGTGACCCTCCCCGTGTTGTGTCTGCCCCTTTCCTCCAGGCCTTCTTCAGGGACTGTGTGTACGACATGTGTGAGCTGGACGGGGCCAGGCCACAGCTGTGTGAGGCCATCGAGACCTACATCACCGCCTGCCAGCATCGCAACATCACCATCCTACCCTGGAGGAACCAAACCTTCTGCCGTGAGTACCGGGGGGGGGAGCGAGCGGGCGAGGAGCGGACCACTAAAAACCATCCCCCTTTCTGAGCCGTGCTACCCCTTCCCCACTCCGAGTTTGTTCTCCAGCTTTTAATTTAAACACTTCCGAGCATTCCAGCTTCAGAAAACAAGGACAGCACTTCAACAATTCCTTTACTTAACACTTCGAGCACCAACTCAAACATAAACAGTTGCATCTCATTAACTCTTTACTGAACTTTAACTCTCAAACCGCACTTTAACTTCAACTGAACATCAACTTTAACTGTGTAACTGTAAATAGATAGGGCCAAGTTTAGGGAAACCTCGGCCAAGAAAGGTCCTCGATGTCAAATCTATCTCCTTCTCCTCTGAAGCATCCCTCAGGGCACAGGTCTTGTTTCCCGCGATGGTTGGTCCCTTCGAGTTATCGCGGCTCTTTGCCCACAATTCTCCACCCGCTTCCGGAAGATTCTCTGTCACCCATCCGACAAATCGATCGTAAACCCCAATTGCATCGTTCGATGAGGCCCATCGAATGCAGCCGGGGTGGTGGCATTGGTCAGTCCAGACCTCATCATCTCGAGACCCCCTTGAGTGCATCTTGTTCACATTCCAGTCCCCAGATAAGGAACACTGGCTCCAAAGGTCTGTAAGGAACTCCTCCTCCCTGCCAAGGACAAGTTGTTCAATCCAACACCTTGTGTCCTCTGAGAAGTTCCAGGTAACTAGCCGCAAGAAGTCCCAGCATGCATAGCTCTCAGCCGGGACGGCCATTTTGAAGCCACTCTTGCCATTATTGTTGTTAAATTATTCTTGTAGCCGTTCTTTCTCCGTCCACAGAGTGACGCTTGTTTTGTTTTCTCTTCACCCCCTCCCCCCCGCAGCCCTCGAGTGCCCATCCAACAGTCACTACCAACCCTGTGCCTCGGCCTGCCCGGCCACCTGCCTCGACCCCCGACCTCTGCCCTGTGACCTGCCCTGCGCGGAGGGCTGTCGGTGCGACCCGGGCTTTGTGCAGAGTGGGTCCCAGTGCGTCTCCAGGGACCAGTGCGGCTGCGTGTACAACGGCTCCAACTATCAGGTAACGCGGGGACGGGGCGACTGGGAGATCCAGAACATTGTGAAATTCCGATCATGTCAAACCCTTTCCCATCCATGGATTAAATCTCACCCCCCTCTGGTCTTCATCCCCATCGCCTGAATTTCTTCCCTCTCTGAGAATCTAACCCTGAAATATAACTTGATTTGAGTTGATTTGATTTGATTTGAGTTGAGTTGATTTGATTTGATTTGATTTGATTTGATTTGATTTGAGTTGATTTGATTTGATTTGATTTGATTTGATGGGATTTGACTTTCTTTGGTTTGACTGTGTACGGATCTGGTCACCCTATTATAGAAAGGATATTATTAAACTAGAAAGAGCGCAGAAAGGATTTACTCGGATGCTACCGGGACTTGATGGATTGAGTTATAAGGAGAGGCTGGATAGACTGGGACTTTTTTCCCTGGAGTGTAGGAGACTGAGGGGGTGATCTTATAGAGGTCTATAAAATAATGAGGGGCACAGATCAGCGAGATAGTCAATATCTTTTCCCAAAGGTAGGGGAGTCTAAAACTAGAGGGCATAGGTTTAAGGTGAGAGGGGAGAGATACAAAAGGGTCCAGAGGGGCAGTTTTTTCACGCAGAGTGTCTGGAACGAGCTGCCAGAGGTAGTAGTAGAGGCGGGTACAATTTTATCTTTCAAAAAGCTTTTGGACAGTTACATGGGTACGATGGGTATAGAGGGATATGGGACAAATGCGGGCAATTGGGATTAGCTTCGTGGTAAAAAATGGGTGGCATGGACAAGTTGGGCCGAAGGGCCTGTTTCCATGCTTGAAACTCAATGACTCTATGACTAGACTTGATTTGATTTGATTTATCATTGTCACATGTATTGGGATACAGTGAAAAGTATTGTTTCTTGCGCGCTGTACAGACAAAGCATACCGTTCATAGAGAAGGAAAGGAGAGGGTGCAGAATGTAGTGTTACAGTCATAGCTAGGGTGCAGAGAAAGATCAACTTAATGCGAGGTAGGTCCATTCAAAAGTCTGACAGCAGCAGGGAAGAAGCTGTTCTTGAGTCGGTTGGTACGTGACCTCAGACTTTTGTATCTTTTTCCCGAAGGGAGAAGGTGGAAGAGAGAATGTCCGGGGTGCGTGGGGGGGGGTCCTTGATTATGCCGGCTGCTTTTCCCGAGGCAGCGGGAAGTGTAGACAGAGTCAATGGATGGGAGGATGGTTTGCGTGATGGATTGGGCTACATTCACGACCTTTTGTAGTTCCTTGCGGTCTTGGGCAGAGCAGGAGCCCAGACCAAGCTGTGATACAACCAGAAAGAATGCTTTCTATGGTGCATCTGTAAAAGTTGGTGAGAGTCGTAGCTGACATGCCGAATTTCCTTAGTCTTCTGAGACTGTCGAGGCGTTGGTGGGGCTTTCGTAACTATAGTGTCGGCGTGGGGGGGACCAGGACAGGCTGTTGGTGATCTGGACATCCAGAAACATGAAGTTATTTTTGATTTTTGTTTTAACTTGGATTTTTTGTTCCACATTCTTCGCTGTCGCCGGGTGGGGCAACATTCCCGTCACCGTGACGGAACCCTGTGGATTCAAGACTAAACCAGAGACAGGAGCGCAAAATCTGGGCTGATCCTCCAGTGCAGTACCGAGGGAGTGCTGCACTGTCGGTGGCACTGAGTTTCATAGGGGACATTAAAACAAGGCACTAAGTGACATCCCGGGTGGATTCTAACTCATTTTAAAGAGTTAGGGGGGAGATTCTCCCTGGTGACCATCTCACATATTGAACCCCCAACCAATCGCTAAACCCCTTATTAATTTGTTTTGCTTTTTGGGATCTTACTGTGCACAAATTGGCTCTGCTGTTTCCTCCATTCCGGCAGTGACTCCAATTCGAAGGTCATTCATTGGCTGTAAAGTGTAGCGTAGTGAAAATTGGGATGTGCATTTTGCCCTCAAACACACACATGTACCAGCAGAGGGAGTCTGCGAGAGATAGAGAATGATTAAGGATACATGTTGACCAACCAGTGCCGTTCTCAATCGAAAAATCGCTGGCTGAATGTGTCACCCTTTCTGTCCCAAGATCTTTACACGAAGATGAACTGAGGTGGAGTGCGGGGGGGAGGCGCTATATGAATGCAGGCTCTTTCTTTCTGGCAATGGGCCTTATCCGTGTCCAATGGACCTTTCTGATTTGTCCTGTGCGGAGCAGTCCTAACGTGAGTCTCTCTCTCTCTCTCTCTGTGCTTCCAGCCCGGTGAGGTGATCTGGTCCCAGGCCTGTAGCCAGGTGTGTAAGTGTCTCTCCAGCAACAATGTCCAGTGTACCGATACCAGCTGTGCTCCAGATGAGTACTGTGGCCACGAGGGCGGAGTGCGGGGGTGTTACCCCAAAGGTAAAGAATTCCGCGCCGGGTCTAACATTGGCCATCAGAGATTGGAATTGTGGGAATGACTCATCAGAGATTGGAATTGTGGGAATGACTCATCTTCTCCCCCACCTCCCTCCCCCCCCCTTCCCCCGCTCTCCATTGACCTCTCCACAGGTTCGTCCACCTGCACTGCCTCCGGGGATCCCCATTACACCTCCTTCGACAAGAGAAAGTTCACCTTCCAAGGGAACTGCACCTACGTGCTGGCCAAGACCTGTAACTCCAGCCGCACCCCCTTCACCGTCCTCGTCGCCAACGAGCATCGCCGCGGAAGCACCGCCGTGTCTTATGTCCGAGCCATCCACGTCAGTGTCTACGGCCTCACCGTCTCGGTGCTCAGGGACAGAGTCGTTCAGGTGAGAGACGGAGGGGGAGGGGGAGGTGGGGGGGGGGCAGTGGGGGAGGGGGGGAGGGAGAGGAAAGGGGGAGGAGCGGGGGGGGATGGTTGTGGGGGGGGATGGTGGAGGCCAGTAAACTCACCACCCCTCCCCTCATCCGTGGCTGGGGTCCCTCGAAACAGTCCGAAGCCCGATCGATGGGTTGGGGTTGGGTAAGGGGATGGGGGGAGGGGTTGGGGAGTTAAGGGGTTGAGATGGGGATTGGCCTTGATCGAACTGAAGGGTGGATAAGACCATAAGGTATAGAAGCAGAATTAGGCCATTCGGCCCATAGAGTCTGCTCCACCATTGCTGATAGCTTCTCAATCCCATTCGCCCGCCTTTTCCCCTCAACCTTTGACCCCCTTACCAATCAGGAACCGATCTATCTCCATCTTAAAGACACTCAGTGACCCGGCCTCCTCTGTGGCAACGCATTCCACAGATTCACCACCCTCTGGCTGGAGAAATTCCTCCTCATCTCGGTTCTAAAGGGTCGTCCCTTTACTCTGAGGCTGGGCCCTCGGATTCCAGTCTCTCCGACTAATGGAAACATCTTCCCCGTGTCCACTCTATCCGGGCCTCTCAGTATTCTGTAAGTTTCAATAAGATCCCCCCCTCATCCTTCTAAACTCCATCGAGTAGAGTCATAGAGTCAGAGAGGTTTACAGCATGGAAACAGGCCCTTCGGCCCAACTTGTCAATTCCGTCCTTTTTTCCCCCTAAGCAAGTCCCAATTGCCCGCATTTGGCCCATATCCCTCTCTACCCATCCGCTCAGATCCAGAGTCCTCAAACGCTCCATCAAGCCTTTCATTCCCGGGATCATTCTGGTGAACCTCCTCTGGACCCTCTCCAGGGCCAGCAGTGCTGGAGGGGCTGAATGGCCTCCCCTCGCTCGGATGCCCCAGCCCGCGGGTGAGAGTCTGTTCCCAGTCGAAGGTTCAAATGGAGAATTCTATCCAACTGTCTGTTGTGTTCAGGTGAATGGAAAACCCGTCACCGCCCCCATCAGCCCCCACCCCGGATTGGTCGTGGGACCCTCGGGCAGACACATGGCGGTACGAACCGACTTCGGCCTGGTCGCTCGGTACGACGGCAGACACCACGCTGACGTGACGGTCCCCAGCGAGTGAGTACATCCCGCGGCCTCCCCGTGTCCCGCACCGGCGCGGGTCGCGTTTATTTGATTTGATTTCTTTTGTGATTTGATTTGATTTGACGAGATTTTTTTCTGATTTGATTTGATTGAATTTGATTTTGATTTGATATCTTTTTGATTGGATTGATTTGATTTCCTTTTGTTTTGATTTTAAGTCCTTTTTTGATTTGGTTTGTTTGCTTTCTTGAATTGATTTCATTTGATTTCTTTTAAAATTTTATTTATTTGATTTGATTTGATTTATTATTGTCACATGTATTGGGATACAGTGAAAAGTATTGTTTCTTGCGCGCTATACAGACAAAGCATACCGTTCATAGAGAAGGAAAGGAGAGAGTGCAGAATGTAGTGTTACAGTCATAGCTAGGGTGGAGAGAAAGGTCAACTTAATGCGAGGTAGGTCCATTCAAAAGTCTGACGGCAGCAGGGAAGAAGCTGTTCTTGAGTCGGTTGGTCCGTGACCTCAGACTTTTGTATCTTTTTCCCGATGGAAGAAGGTGGAAGAGAGAATGTCCGGGGTGCGTGGGGGTCCTTGATTATGCTGGCTGCTTTTCCCCGAGGCAGCGGGAAGTGTAGACAGAGTCAATGGATGGGAGGCTGGGTTTGCGTGATGGATTGGGCTACATTCACGACCCTTTGTAGTTCCTTGCGGTCTTGGGCAGAGCAGGAGCCCCAGACCAAGCTGTGATACAACCAGAAAGAATGCTTTCTATGGGGCATCTGTAAAAGTTGGTGAGAGTCGTAGCTGACATGCCAAATTTCCTTAGTCTTCTGAGAAAGTAGAGGCGTTGGTGGGGCTTTCTTAACGATAGTGTCGGCGTGGGGGGGACCAGGACAGGTTGTTGGTGATCTGGACACCTAAAAACCTGAAGCTCTCGACCCTTTCTACTGCGTCCCCGTTGATGTAGACAGGGGCATGTTCTCCTTTACGCTTCCTGAAGTCGGTGACAATCTCCTTCGTTTTGTTGACACTGAGGGAGAGATTATTGTTGCCGCACCAGTTCACCAGATTCTCTCTCTCGGGTGGGACGGTGGGGGGTGGTGGGAGGAGGGAGTGGGGGTCGGTGGGGGGGAGTTTGCCGACCTTCTTGAGCGTCACTCACCCCTCGTCTCTCTCTCTCTCTCTCTCTGTCCCCAGCTACGCCGGCCAGACCTGCGGCCTGTGCGGCGACTACGATGGAATCCCCGGCGACGACTTCCGGACTCCGGAGGGACAGATCGTGCACGGAGTCCTCAACTTTGGGAACAGCTGGAACGTGGATGAGAAGTAAGTGGGATGATCCGGGAAGAGGGAGGGGGAAGAGGAGGGGGAGGGGATGGGGAGGGAACACGATGACTCTTGTCCCCGTATCTACGGGCCCTTCACCATGACAATCGGGCGGAAGATTCACAGGTCTCGTTAACCACGCGGCAGAATGGCGTCTGTCTTGTTTTTGTATCTTTGCACCGTTCCATTGGACAATTCCTTGGATTGTTTTTTATTCATTCTGGATCCCCCCATGGAGGGGAGTGGGGAGAATGTGGGACTCGCTCCCACGGGGATTGGGGAGAATGTGGGACTCGCTCCCACGGGGAGTGGGGAGAATGTGGGACTCGCTCCCACGGGGATTGGGGAGAATGTGGGACTCGCTCCCACAGGGAGTGGTGGGGAATGTGGGACTCGCTCCCACAGGGAGTGGGGAGAATGTGGGACTCACTCCCCTGGGGGGTGGGGAGAATGTGGGACTTCCTCCCATGGGGAGTGGGGAGAATGTGGGACTCACTCCCATGGGGAGTGGGGAGAATGTGCGACTCACTCCCACGGGGATTGGGGAGAATGTGGGACTCACTCCCATGGGGAGTGGGGAGAATGTGGGACTCACTCCCACGGGGATTGGGGAGAATGTGGGACTCACTCCCACGGGGAGTGGGGGGAAAATGTGGGACTCGCTCCCATGGGGAGAGGGGAGAATGTGGGACTCGCTCCCACGGGGAGTGGGGAGAATGTGGGACTCGCTCCCACGGGGGGAGTGGGGAGAATGTGGGACTCACTTCCATGGGGAGTGGGGACAATGTGGGACGCTCTCCCACGGGGAGTGGGGAGAATGTGGGACTCACTCCCATGGGGAGTGGGGAGAATGTGGGACTCACTCCCACAGGGAGTGGGGAGAATGTGGGACTCGCTCCCACGGGGAGTGGGGAGAATGCGGGACTCACTCCCACAGGGAGTGGGGAGAATGTGAGACTCACTCCCATGGGGAGTGGGGAGAATGCGGGACTCGCTCCCATGGGGATTGGGGGAGAATGACAGATTGAAGATGGGGGGAACTGGATCAACAGATGAGGGAGAAAGGTAGAGAATGATATGGGGATGGGAGTGAGATGATGTAGGTTTAGAGGAGGCTAGAGTGGACCAGCATGGAGCAGAGGGGCCGAATGGACTATGTCTCTGCTGCCCCTTTTGTGTCATTCACTGTGTAAATAATCTTCCCCGTTCTCTCTGGACAGCTGCACCGTGACGGACACCGAGGTGACTCCCCAGTGCCCCGAAGACAAGCGGGAGACGTACGAAGGAGCCTCCTACTGTGGGATATTGCTGGACCAATACGGACCCTTCTCCTCCTGCCACTACCAAATTGACCCCATGGTACGTACGGCCTAGTGCCAAGGCCTCATTCTGACCGGGACTCCATCCCTCCCTCTGTCTCCACCTCCCGCACTCCCTGCCCCCCCCCCCCCCCCCGCTCCGGTCTCCCCCCACACCCTCACTCCCTCCCTCCAGTTCCCCCGTCGAGATCCAACTAGGCCCGAGGCTCCGGTGTGACCTCAGTCCAGTGGGGGAGCAGGGAAAGGGGAAGGGGGGAGTGTCACTCTCACCTCCGAGGGAGAGGGGTGGTGGGTTCGAATCGCGCTCCAGAAGTCCAGGTTCAGCTGGAGGGGTGAAGGGGGGAGGAGGGAGGGAGGGAGTGCGGCCATTTTGGACATGCGGCCTTGTGGATGAGACACCAGTATCAGCCCCTCACTTTGAAAACTCCTGGTACTATTTGTCAACAAGGCAATGATTCCCCCCCCTCCCCCTCACCGCCCGCCCTCGCCCTCACCACCGCCCCCCCCCCCCCCCGGCCCCCCCTCCTCCCCCCCAACCCCGCCACCCAAGTCATAGTGAACGGACTAATATTCAAGTCTCAACCAACCCCTGATAAAATATCATGACCTGCCCACTGATCTTGCTGTGGGATCTTGCTGTGCACCAATTGGCCGCTCCATTCCCCGCCTCCTACCCGTGACTAATTTCAGTGAATGCTCGGCTGGTGTCAAACCTGTTGGGACATCCTCAGTTGGTCAGTTTGATTTGATTTCATCCTGGGATCCCTACAGTGCAGAAGGAGGCCATTCGGCCCATCGAGCCTGCACTGACCACAATCCCACCCAGACCCTATCCCCGCAGCCCCACATATTTATCCTGCTAATCCCCCGACACTCAGGGGCAATTTAGCGCGGCCAATCTACCTAACCTGCACATCTTTCAGACTGTGGGAGGAAACCGGAGCACCCGGAGGAAACCCACGCAGACACGGGGAGAATGTGCAGACTCCACACAGACAGTGACCCAAGCCGGGAATCGAACCCGGGTCCCTGGCGCTGTGAGGCAGCAGTGCTAACCACTGTGCTACCGTGCCGCCCCTAATTCGATTTATTATTGTCACATGTTTTGGGATACAGTGAAAAGTATTGTTTCTTGCGCGCTATACAGACAAAGCATACCGTTCATAGAGAAGGAAAGGAGAGAGTGCAGAATGTAGTGTTACAGTCATAGCTAGGGTGTAGAGAAAGATCAACTTAATGTGAGGTCGTCCATTCAAAAGTCTGACGGCAACAGGGAAGAAGCTGTTCTTGAGTCGGTCGGTCCGTGACCTCAGACTTTTGTATCTTTTTCCCGACGGAAGAAGGTGGAAGAGAGAATGTCCGGGGTGCGTGGGGGGTCCTTAATTATGCTGGCTGCTTTTCCCCGAGGCAGCGGGAAGTGTAGACAGAGTCAATGGATGGGAGGCTGGGTTTGAGTGATGGATTGGGCTACATTCACGACCCTTTGGAGTTCCTTGCGGTCTTGGGCAGAGCAGGAGCCAGAGTGTGGGTGAATCTGTGGAATCTGTTGCCACAGAGGGCTGCGGAGACCGGGTCATTGAGTGTATTTAAGACAGAGATGGACAGGTTCTCTCGTTCCTGCCGCTTTCCGGGGGAGAAAACGCAAACGCGCGCGCACACACACGCAAACACGTGACCCTCCCCGTGTTGTGTCTGCCCCTTTCCTCCAGGCCTTCTTCAGGGACTGTGTGTACGACATGTGTGAGCTGGACGGGGCCAGGCCACAGCTGTGTGAGGCCATCGAGACCTACATCACCGCCTGCCAGCATCGCAACATCACCATCCTACCCTGGAGGAACCAAACCTTCTGCCGTGAGTACCGGGGGGGGAGCGAGCGGGCGAGGAGCGGACCACTAAAAACCATCCCCCTTTCTGAGCCGTGCTACCCCTTCCCCACTCCGAGTTTGTTCTCCAGCTTTTAATTTAAACACTTCCGAGCATTCCAGCTTCAGAAAACAAGGACAGCAGTTCAACAATTCCTTTACTTAACACTTTGAGCACCAACTCAAACATAAACAGTTGCAACTCATTAACTCTTTACTGAACTTTAACTCTCAAACCGCACTTTAACTTCAACTGAACATCAACTTTAACTGTGTAACTGTAAATAGATTGGGCCAAGTTTAGGGAAACCTCGGCCAAGAAATGTCCTCGATGTCGAATCTATCTCCTTCTCCTCTGAAGCATCCCTCAGGGCACAGGTCTTGTTTCCCGCGATGGTTGGTCTCTTCGAGTTATCGCGGCTCTTTGCCCGCAATTCTCCACCCGCTTCCGGAAGATTCTCTGTCACCCATCCGACAAATCGATCGTAAACCCCAATTGCATCGTTCGATGAGGCCCATCGAATGCAGCCGGGGTGGTGGCAATGGTCAGTCCAGACCTCATCATCTCGAGACCCCCTTGAGTGCATCTTGTTCACATTCCAGTCCCCAGATAAGGAACACTGGCTCCAAAGATCTATAAGGAACTCCTCCTCCCTGCCAAGGACAAGTTGTTCAACCCAACACCTTGTGTCCTCTGAGAAGTTCCAGGTAACTGGCCTGCAGAAATCCCAGCATGCATAGCTCTCAGCCGGGACGGCCATTTTGAAGCCACTCTTGCCATTATTGTTGTTAAATTATTCTTGTAGCCGTTCTTTCTCCGTCCACAGAGTGACGTTTGTTTTGTTTCCTCTTCCCCCCCGCAGCCCTCGAGTGCCCATCCAACAGTCACTACCAACCCTGTGCCTCGGCCTGCCCGGCCACCTGCCTCGACCCCCGACCTCTGCCCTGTGACCTGCCCTGCGCGGAGGGCTGTCGGTGCGACCCGGGCTTTGTGCAGAGTGGGTCCCGGTGCGTCTCCAGGGACCAGTGCGGCTGCGTGTACAACGGCTCCAACTATCAGGTAACGCGGGGACGGGGCGACTGGGAGATCCAGAACATTGTGAAATTCCGATCATGTCAAACCCTTTCCCATCCATGGATTAAACCTCACCCCCCCCCCTCTGGTCTTCATCCCGATCCCCTAAATCTCTTCCCTCTCTGAGAATCTAACCCTGAAATTTGACTTGATTTGAGTTAATTTGAGTTTATTTGATTTGATTTGATTTGATTTGATTTGCGTTGATTTGAGTTGATTTGATTTGATTTGATGTATTGACTTTCTTTGGTTTGACTGTGTACGGATCTGGTCACCCTATTATAGAAAGGATATTATTAAACTAGAAGAAGCGCAGAAAAGATTTACTAGGATGCTACCGGGACTTGATGGTTTGAGTTATAAGGAGAGGCTGGATAGACTGGGCCTTTTTTCTCTGGAGCGTAGGAGGCTGAGGGGTGATCTTATAGAGGTCTATAAAATAATGAGGGGCACAGATCAGCTCGATAGTCAATATCTTTTCCCAAAGGTCGGGGAGTCTAAAACTAGAGGGCACAGGTTTAAGGTGAGAGGGGAGAGATACAAAAGGGTCCAGAGGGGCAATGTTTTCACACAGAGGGTGGTGAGTATCTGGAACGAGCTGCCAGAGGCAGTAGTAGAGGCGGGTACAATTTAGTCTTTTAAAAAGCGTTTAGACAGTTACATGGGTAAGATGGGTATGGAAGGATATGGGCCAAATGCGGACAATTGGGACTAGCTTCGTGGTAAAAAATGGGTGGCATGGACAAGTTGGGCCGAAGGGCCTGTTTCCATGCTGTAAACCTCTGTGACTCTATGACGAGACTTGATTTGATTTGATTTGATTTATTATTGTCACATGTATTGGGATACAGGGAAAAGTAGTGTTTCTTGCGCACTATACAGACAAAGCATACCGTTCATAGAGAAGGAAAGGAGAGAGTGCAGAATGTAGTGTTACAATCATAGCTCGGGTGTAGAGAAAGATCAACTTAATGCGAGGTAGGTCCATTCAAAGGTCTGACAGCAGCAGGGAAGAAGCTGTTCTTGAGTCGGTTGGTCCGTGACCTCAGACTTTTGTATCTTTTTCCTGACGGAAGAAGGTGGAAGAGAGAATGTCCGGGGTGCGTGGGGGTCCTTGATTATGCCGGCTGCTTTTCCCCGAGGCAGCGGGAAGTGTAGACAGAGTCAATGGATGGGAGGCTGGTTTGCGTGATGGGACTGGGCTACATTCACGACCTTTTGTAGTTCCTTGCGGTCTTGCGCAGAGCAGGAGCCCAGACCAAGCTGTGATACAACCAGAAAGAATGCTTTCTATGGGGCATCTGTAAAGGTTGGTGAGCGTCGTAGCGGACATGCCAAATTTCCTTAGTCTTCTGAGAAAGTAGAGGCGTTGGTGGGGCTTTCTTAACTATAGTGTCGGCATGGGGGGGACCAGGACAGGTTGTTGGTGATCTGGGTACCCAGAAACCTGAAGTTGTTTTTGATTTTTGTTTTAACTTGGATTTTTTTTTCCACATTCTTCGCTGTCGTCGGGTGGGGCAACATTCCCGTCACCGTGCCGGAACCCTGTGGATTCAAGACTAAACCAGAGGCATGAGCACAAAATCTGGGCTGATCCTCCAGTGCAGTACCGAGGGAGTGCTGCACTGTCGGTGGCACTGAGTTTCATAGGGGACATTAAAACAAGGCACTAAGTGACATCCCGGGTGGATTCTAACTCATTTTAAAGAGTTAGGGGGGATTCTCCCTGGTGACCCCCTCACATATTGAACCCCCAACCAATCGCTAAACCCCTTATTAATTTGTTTTTCTTTTTGGGATCTTACTGTGCACAAATTTGCTCTGCTGTTTCCTCCATTCTGGCAGTGACTACACTTCGAAGGTCTTTCATTGGCTGTAAAGTGCAGCGTAGTGAAAATTGGGTTGTGCATTTTGCTCTCAAACACACACATGTACCAGCAGAGGCAGTCTGCAAGAGAAAGAGAATGATTAAGGATACATGTTGACCAACCAGTGCCGTTCTCAATCTAAAAATCGCTGGCTGAATGTGTAACCCTTTCTGTCCCAAGATCTTTATACGAAGATGTACTGAGGTGGGGTGGGGGGGTTGGGTGCTATATGAATGCAGGCTCTTTCTTTCTGGCAATGGGCCTTATCCGTGTCCAATGGACCTTTCTGATTTGTCCTGTGCGGAGCAGTCCTAACGTGAGTCTCTCTCTCTCTCTCTCTGTGCTTCCAGCCCGGTGAGGTGATCTGGTCCCAGGCCTGTAGCCAGGTGTGTAAGTGTCTCTCCAGCAACAATGTCCAGTGTACCGATACCAGCTGTGCTCCAGATGAGTACTGTGGCCACGAGGGCGGAGTGCGGGGGTGTTACCCCAAAGGTAAAGAATTCCGCGCCGGGTTTAACATTGACCATCAGAGATTGGAATTGTGGGAATGACTCATCAGAGATTGGAATTGTGGGAATGACTCATCTTCTCCCCACCTCCCTCCCCCCCCGTTCCCCCGCTCTCCATTGACCTCTCCACAGGTTCGTCCACCTGCACTGCCTCCGGGGATCCCCATTACACCTCCTTCGACAAGAGAAAGTTCACCTTCCAAGGGAACTGCACCTACGTGCTGGCCAAGACCTGTAACTCCAGCCGCACCCCCTTCGCCGTCTTCGCCACCAACGGGCATCGCCACGGGCACACCGCCGTGTCTTATGTCCGAGCCATCCACGTCAGGGTCTACAACCTCACCGTTTCGGTGCTCAGGGACAGAGTCGTTCAGGTGAGAGACGGAGGGGGAGGAGGGTTGTGGCGGGAGGCGGGGGGAGGAGTGGAATGGGGAGAGCAGGGGGAGGACATTACGCTCACCCTCCTCCCCCCCATGCATGGCCGGGGTCCCTCGAAACAGTCCAAAGCCCAATCGATGGGTTGAGGTTGGGTAAGGGGATGGGGGGGTGGTTCGGGAGTTAAGGGGTTGAGATGGAGATTGGCCTTGATCGAACTGAAGGGTGGATAAGACCAGAAGATACAGGATTATATAATATATATATTAGTGCTAAATTGCCCCTTAGTGTCCAAAGATGTGTAGGTTAGGTGGATTGGCCATGCTAAATTGTCCCTTAGTGTCCAAAGATGTGCGGGTTAGGTGGATTGGCCATGCTAAATTGCCCCTTAGTGTCCAAAGATGTGCAGGTTAGGTGGATTGGCCATGCTAAATTGCCCCTTAGTGTCCAAAGATGTGCGGGTTAGGTGGATTGGCCATGCTAAATTGTCCCTTAGTGTCCAAAGATGTGCGGGTTAGGTGGATTGGCCATGCTAAATTGTCCCTTAGTGTCCAAAGATGTGCGGGTTAGGTGGATTGGCCATGCTAAATTGCCCCTTAGTGTCCAAAGATGTGCAGGTTAGGTGGATTGGCCATGCTAAATTGCCCCTTAGTGTCCAAAGATGTGTAGGTTAGGTGGATTGGCCGTGTTAAATTACCCCTTAGTGTCCAAAGGTGTGTAAATTAGGTGGATTGGCCATGATACATTCGAAGGGTTATAAGAATAGGGCCTGGGTGAGATGCTATGCTGCGGAGTGGGTGCAGATTTGATGGGCTGAATGGCCTCTTTCTGCACTGTTGGGATTCTAAGTTGGAGCTGTTCTCCCTGGAGACCATGTTCAAAATTGCTGAGGAGAGCAGGAGCAGTTTCAGAGTGAACCGAGGGCGTTTGATGCTCGCTGTAGTTTGGACTTTAAGAGCAGGGTTCTCGTGGACAAGTGGTAGTGTCACAGAAGTCAGGGCTGGCAAGGCCGGTGCGTGTGGTGAAGTGCTGGGTGACCGTCCCGTTACGAGCTAACCGCGGATTCTGTGTTTGCCTCAGGTTGATGGAAAGACAGTGAACATTCCCATTGAACCCCACAATGGACTCTCAGTCAGCCTCTCAGGCAGACACGTCACCATAGAAACAGGCTTCGGCCTGACAGTGAGATACGATGGCCGCCATCACGCGGAGGTCAAAGTTCAAAGCGAGTAAGTGGAATTAAAGGAAGGATAACTTCAAATCCAGGCCCCAGTGGGTGCCAATCAATAACTGATTTGATTTGATTTGATTTTGGATTGATTTGATTTGATTTTATTCGATTCAAGTTGATTTGATTTGTTTTATTTGATTTTGGTTTTGATTTTGGTTCTAGTTTTGATTTTAATTTGATTCAATTTCATTTGAATTGATTTTGATTTGATCTGATGTGAATTTGGATTTGATTGTATTTGATTTATGATTGTCACATGTATTGGGATACAGTGAAAAGTATTTTTTCTTGCGCGCTATACAGACAAAGCATACCATTCATAGATTGCATAGAGTGGTATGGGGTATTTCAGAAAGTGTAACAGTGAGGGGTGTGGGGTATATCAGAGAGTGTTACAGTGAGGGGGTGTGGGGTATATCAGAGAGTGTTACAGTGAGGGGGTGTGGGGTATATCAGAGAGTGTTACAGTGAGGGGGTGTGGGGTATATCAGAGAGTGTTACAGTGAGGGGGGTGTGGAGTATATCAGAGAGTGTTACAGTGAGAGGGTGTGGGGTATATCAGAGAGTGTTACAGTGAGAGGGTGTGGGGTATATCAGAGAGTGTTACAGTGAGGGGGTGTGGGGTGTATCAGAGAGTGTTACAGTGAGGGGGTGTGGGGTATATCAGAGAGTGTTAGAGTGAGGGGGTGTGTGGTATATCAGAGTGTTACAGTGAGGGGGTGTGGAGTATATCAGAGAGTGTTACAGTGAGGGGGTGTGGGGTATATCAGAGAGTGTTACAGTGAGGGGGTGTGGGGTATATCAGAGAGTGTTACAGTGAGGGGGTGTGGGGTATATCAGAGAGTGTTACAGTGAGGGGTGTGGGGTATATCAGAGAGTGTTACAGTGAGGGGGTGTGGGGGATATCAGAGAGTGTTACTGTGAGGGGGTGTGGGGTATATCAGAGAGTGTTACAGTGAGGGGGTGTGGGGGATATCAGAGAGTGTTACTGTGAGGGGGTGTGGGGTATATCAGAGAGTGTTACAGTGAGGGGGTGTGGGGGATATCAGAGAGTGTTACAGTGAGGGGGTGTGGGGTATATCAGAGAGTGTTACAGTGAGGGGGTGTGGGGTATATCAGAGAGTGTTACAGTGAGGGGGTGTGGGGTATATCAGAGAGTGTTACAGTGAGGGGGTGTGGGGTATATCAGAGAGTGTTACAGTGAGGGGGTGTGGGGTATATCAGAGAGTGTTACAATGAGGGGGTGTGGGGTATATCAGAGAGTGTTACAGTGAGGGGGTGTGGGGTATATCAGAGAGTGTTACAGTGAGAGGGTGTGGGGTATATCAGAGAGAGTTACAGTGAGGGGGTGTGGGGTATATCAGAGAGTGTTACAGTGAGGGGGTGTGGGATGTATCAGAGAGTGTTACAGTGAGGGGTGTGGGGTATATCAGAGAGTGTTACAATGAGGGGGTGTGGGGTATATCAGAGAGTGTTACAGTGAGGGGGTGTGGGGTATATCAGAGAGTGTTACAGTGAGGGGGTGTGGGGTATATCAGAGAGTGTTACAGTGAGGGGGTGTGGGGTATATCAGAGAGTGTTACAGTGAGGGGGTGTGGGGTATATCAGAGAGTGTTACAGTGAGGGGGTGTGGGGTATATCAGAGAGTGTTACAGTGAGGGGGTGTGGGGTATATCAGAGAGTGTTACAGTGAGGGGGTGTGGGGTATATCAGAGAGTGTTACAGTGAGGGGGTGTGGGGTATATCAGAGAGTGTTACAGTGAGAGGGTGTGGGGTATATCAGAGAGAGTTACAGTGAGGGGGTGTGGGGTATATCAGAGAGTGTTACAGTGAGGGGGTGTGGGGTATATCAGAGAGTGTTACAGTGAGGGGGTGAGGGGTGTATCAGAGAGTGTTACAGTGAAGGGGAGTGGGGTATATCAGAGAGTGTTACAGTGAGGGACTGTGGGGTATATCAGAGAGTGTTACAGTGGGGGGGTGTGGGGTATATCAGAGAGTGTTAGAGTGAGGGGGTGTGTGGTATATCAGAGTGTTACAGTGAGGGGGTGTGGGGTATATCAGAGAGTGTTACTGTGAGGGGGTGTGGGGTATATCAGAGAGTGTTACAGTGAGGGGGTGTGGGGGATATCAGAGAGTGTTACTGTGAGGGGGTGTGGGGTATATCAGAGAGTGTTACAGTGAGGGGGTGTGGGGGATATCAGAGAGTGTTACAGTGAGGGGGTGTGGGGTATATCAGAGAGTGTTACAGTGAGGGGGTGTGGGGTATATCAGAGAGTGTTACAGTGAGGGGGTGTGGGGTATATCAGAGAGTGTTACAGTGAGGGGGTGTGGGGTATATCAGAGAGTGTTACAGTGAGGGGGTGTGGGGTATATCAGAGAGTGTTACAATGAGGGGGTGTGGGGTATATCAGAGAGTGTTACAGTGAGGGGGTGTGGGGTATATCAGAGAGTGTTACAGTGAGAGGGTGTGGGGTATATCAGAGAGAGTTACAGTGAGGGGGTGTGGGGTATATCAGAGAGTGTTACAGTGAGGGGGTGTGGGATGTATCAGAGAGTGTTACAGTGAGGGGTGTGGGGTATATCAGAGAGTGTTACAATGAGGGGGTGTGGGGTATATCAGAGAGTGTTACAGTGAGGGGGTGTGGGGTATATCAGAGAGTGTTACAGTGAGGGGGTGTGGGGTATATCAGAGAGTGTTACACTGAGGGGGTGTGGGGTATATCAGAGAGTGTTACAGTGAGGGGGTGTGGGGTATATCAGAGAGTGTTACAGTGAGGGGGTGTGGGGTATATCAGAGAGTGTTACAGTGAGGGGGTGTGGGGTATATCAGAGAGTGTTACAGTGAGGGGGTGTGGGGTATATCAGAGAGTGTTACAGTGAGGGGGTGTGGGGTATATCAGAGAGTGTTACAGTGAGAGGGTGTGGGGTATATCAGAGAGAGTTACAGTGAGGGGGTGTGGGGTATATCAGAGAGTGTTACAGTGAGGGGGTGTGGGGTATATCAGAGAGTGTTACAGTGAGGGACTGTGGGGTATATCAGAGAGTGTTACAGTGAGGGGGTGTGGGGTATATCAGAGAGTGTTACAGTGAGGGGGTGTGGGGTATATCAGAGAGTGTTACAGTGAGAGGGTGTGGGGTATATCAGAGAGTGTTACAGTGAGGGGGTGTGGGGTATATCAGAGAGTGTTACAGTGAGGGACTGTGGGGTATATCAGAGAGTGTTACAGTGAGGGGGTGTGGGGTATATCAGAGAGTGTTACAGTGAGGGGGTGTGGGGTATATCAGAGAGTGTTACAGTGAGAGGGTGTGGGGTATATCAGAGAGTGTTACAGTGAGAGGGTGTGGGGTATATCAGAGAGTGTTACAGTGAGGGGGTGTGGGGTGTATCAGAGAGTGTTACAGTGAAGGGGAGTGGGGTATATCAGAGAGTGTTACAGTGAGGGACTGTGGGGTATATCAGAGAGTGTTACAGTGGGGGGGTGTGGGGTATATCAGAGAGTGTTAGAGTGAGGGGGTGTGTGGTATATCAGAGTGTTACAGTGAGGGGGTGTGGGGTATATCAGAGAGTGTTACAGTGAGGGGGTGTGGGGGATATCAGAGAGTGTTACTGTGAGGGGGTGTGGGGTATATCAGAGAGTGTTACAGTGAGGGGGTGTGGGGTATATCAGAGGGTGTTACAGTGAGGGGGTGTGGGGTCTATCAGAGAGTGTTACAGTGAGGGGGTGTGGGGTATATCAGAGAGTGTTACAGTGAGGGGGTGTGGAGTATATCAGAGAGTGTTACAGTGAGGGGGTGTGGGGTATATCAGAGAGTGTTACAGTGAGGGGGTGAGGGGTATATCAGAGAGTGTTACAGTGAGGGGGTGTGGGGTATATCAGAGAGTGTTACAGTGAGGGGGTGTGGGGGATATCAGAGAGTGTTACAGTGAGGGGGTGAGGGGTTTATCAGAGAGTGTTACAGTGAGGGGGTGTGGGGGATATCAGAGAGTGTTACAGTGAGGGGGTGAGGGGTTTATCAGAGGTTGTTACAGTGAGGGGGTGTGGGGGATATCAGAGAGTGTTACAGTGAGGGGGTGTGGGGGATATCAGAGAGTGTTACAGTGAGGGGGTGAGGGGTTTATCAGAGAGTGTTACAGTGAGGGGGTGTGGGGGATATCAGAGAGTGTTACAGTGAGGGGGTGAGGGGGATATCAGAGAGTGTTACAGTGAGGGGGTGTGGGGGATATCAGAGGGTGTTACAGTGAGGGGGTGTGGGGTATATCAGAGAGTGTTACAGTGACGGGGGTGTGGGGTATATCAGAGGGTGTTACAGTGAGGGGGTGTGGGGTATATCAGAGAGTGTTACAGTGAGGGGGTGTGGGGTATATCAGAGAGTGTTACAGTGAGGGGGTGTGGGGTATATCAGAGAGTGTTACAGTGAGGGGGTGTGGGGTATATCAGAGAGTGTTACAGTGAGGGAGTGTGGGGTATATCAGAGAGTGTTACAGTGAGGGGGTGTGGGGTATATCAGAGAGTGTTACAGTGAGGGGGTGTGGGGTATATCAGAGAGTGTTACAGTGAGGGGGTGTGGGGTATATCAGAGAGTGTTACAGTGAGGGGGTGAGGGGTATATCAGAGTGTGTTACAGTGAGGGGGTGTGAGGTATATCAGAGAGTGTTACAGTGAGGGGGTGTGGGGTATATCAGAGAGTGTTACAGTGAGGGGGTGTGGGGTATATCAGAGAGTGTTACAGTGAGGGGGTGTGGGGGATATCAGAGAGTGTTACAGTGAGGGGGTGAGGGGTTTATCAGAGAGTGTTACAGTGAGGGGGTGTGGGGTATATCAGAGAGTGTTACAGTGAGGGGGTGTGGGGGATATCAGAGAGTGTTACAGTGAGGGGGTGTGGGGTATATCAGAGAGTGTTACAGTGAGGGGGTGTGGGGTATATCAGAGAGTGTTACAGTGAGGGGGTGTGGTGGATATCAGAGAGTGTTACAGTGAGGGGGTGTGGGGTATATCAGAGAGTGTTACAGTGAGGGGGTGTGCGGTATATCAGAGAGTGTTACAGTGAGGGGGGTGTGGGGTATATCAGAGAGTGTTACAGTGAGGGATGTGGGGAATATCAGAGAGTGTTACAGTGAGGGGTGTGGGGTATATCAGAGAGTGTTAGAGTGAGGGGGTGTGGGCTATATCAGAGTGTTACAGTGAGGGGGTGTGGGGTATATCAGAGAGTGTTACAGTGAGGGGGTGTGGGGTATATCAGAGCGTTACAGTGAGGGGGTGTGGGATGTATCAGAGAGTGTTACAGTGAGGGGGTGTGGGGTATATCAGAGAGTGTTACAGTGAGGGGGTGTGGAGTATATCAGAGAGTGTTACAGTGAGGGGGTGTGGGGTATATCAGAGAGTGTTACAGTCAGGGGGTGTGGGGTATATCAGAGAGTGTTACAGTGAGGGGGGTGTGGGGTATATCAGAGAGTGTTACATTGAGGGGTGTGGGGTATATCAGAGAGTGTTACAGTCAGGGGGTGTGGGGTATATCAGAGAGTGTTACAGTGAGGGGGTGTGGGGTATATCAGAGAGTGTTACAGTGAGGGGGTGTGGGGTATATAAGTGTTACAGTGAGGGGGTGTGGGTTATATAAGTGTTACAGTGAGGGGGTGTGGGGTATATCAGAGTGTTACAGTGAGGGGGTGTGGGGTATATATTTGTTACAGTGAGGGGGTGTGGGGTATATCAGAGAGTGTTACAGTGAGGGGGTGTGGGGTATATCAGTGTTACAGTGAGGGGGTGTGGGTTATATAAGTGTTACAATGAGGGGGTGTGGGGTATATCAGAGAGTGTTACAGTGAGGGGGTGTGGGGTATATCAGTGTTACAGTGAGGGGGTGTGGGTTATATAAGTGTTACAATGAGGGGGTGTGGGGTATATCAGAGAGTGTTACAGTGAGGGTGTGTGGGGTATATAAGTGTTACAGTGAGGGGGTGTGGGTTATATAAGTGTTACAATGAGGGGGTGTGGGGTATATCAGAGAGTGTTACAGTGAGGGGGTGTGGGGTATATAAGTGTTACAGTGAGGGGGTGTGGGGTATATAAGTGTTACAGTGAGGGGGTGTGGCGTTTATAAGTGTTACAGTGAGGGGGTGTGGGGTATATAAGTGTTACAGTGAGGGGGTGTGGTGTATATAAGTGTTACAGTGAGGGGGTGTGGGGTATATAAGTGTTACAGTGAGGGGGTGTGGGGTATATAAGTGTTACAGTGAGGGGGGTGTGGGGTATATAAGTGTCACAGTGAGGGGGTGTGGGGTATATAAGTGTTACAGTGAGGGGGTGTGGGGTATATCAGAGAGTGTTACAGTGAGGGGGTGTGGGGTATATAAGTGTTACAGTGAGGGGGTGTGGGGTATATAAGTGTTACAGTGAGGGGGGTGTGGGGTATATAAGTGTCACAGTGAGGGGGTGTGGGGTATATAAGTGTTACAGTGAGGGGGTGTGGGGTATATAAGTGTTACAGTGAGGGGGGTGTGGGGTATATAAGTGTTACAGTGAGGGGGTGTGGTGTATATTATTCTGCATGTTCTCCATTACGTTGGAGTCTTGCTGACCCCGAACGCCTGGTTTCTCTGTTCCCAGCTACGCCGGCCAGACCTGTGGCCTGTGCGGCGACTACAACAGAATTCCCGGCGATGACTTCCGGACTCCGGAGGGACAGATCGTGCACGGAGTCGTCGACTTTGGGAACAGCTGGAACGTGGATGACAAGTAAGGCGCTGTCCAGATGTTGAACCCATCTCCTCCTTGGTCAGGTTCGGAACGTGTGCTGCCCGGGGGTTCAATGGCAATGGGAGCAGCCTTCCATCCGGGTCCTGTTTCAACAACTGAATCCACTTCATAGAATCCCTACAGTGCAGAAGGAGGCCATTCAGCCCATCGAGCCTGCACCGACCACAATCCCACCCAGCCCCTATCCCCATCACCCCATGCATTCACCCGAACTAGTCCACCTGGCATTAAGGGGCAATTTAGCACGGCCAATCCACCTAACCTGCACATCTTTGGACACTAAGGGGCAATTTAGCACGGCCAATCCATCTAACCTGCACATCTTTGGACACTAAGGGGCAATTTAGCACGGCCAATCCACCTAACCTACACATCTTTGGACACTAAGGGGCAATTTAGCACGGCCAATCCACATAACCTGCACATCTTTGGACACTAAGGGGCAATTTAGCACGGCCAATCCACATAACCTGCCTATCTTTGGACACTAAGGGACAATTTAGCATGGCCAATCCACCTAACCTGCACATCTTTGGACACTAAGAGGCAATTTAGCACGGCCAATCCACCTAACCTGCACATCTTTGGACACTAAGGGACAATTTAACATGGCCAATCCACCTAACCTGCCTATCTTTGGACACTAAGGGACAATTTAGCATAGCCAATCCACCTAACCTGCACATCTTTGGACACTAAGGGACAATTTAGCATGGCCAATCCACCTAACCTGCACATCTTTGGACACTAAGGGACAATTTAGCACGGCCAATCCACTCAACCTCCACATCATGGGACACTAAGGGGCAATTTAGCATGGCCAATCCACTCAACCTCCACATCATGGGACACTAAGGGGCAATTTAGCACGGCCAATCCCCCTAACCCGCACATCTTTGGACTGTGGGAGGAAACCGGAGCACCCGGAGGAAACCCACGCAGACACGGGGAGAACATGCAGACTCCACACAGACAGTGACCCAAGACCGGGAATCGAACCCAGGTCCCTGGCGCTGTGAGGCAGCAGCGCTAACCCACTGTGCCACCGTGCCGCCCAGTTGCTGAGGGTCCCAGGGTTCCACTATTGGCGCATTCTCTCGCTGCCCCCATATTGTATCTGTCCAGCCAGGAGATATCCTTGGAGAAACTTTTTCTGACTGTGATTGCAATTAGTTATTAATACAGGCTGATTCACCCTGACTGTAGTTACAACCCGCACAGGAACAAGGAGACAAGCAGGTCCATGAATTCTGATTATCATTCCAAGATACACAGTTACAGGTGTAGAGGGAGGCCACTGCTTTCTGGCTCCAGTTCGAGTGTACACAGGTATCGATGTACAGGCAGCCCCTACACCTGATTCACATCAAATAAGGGGGGAGTTGGCCAGGCATTTTAATATGGACTGTAATTACAGTGAACACAAGTGCAATTAGACAGCTATGCTTAGACTATAGTTACAGGGAACACACATACAGTTAGAAAGCTACATTGGGTCTGTGGCTACAGGAAACACAAGTACAGTTAGACAGGCAGCTACACTCGGATGTAGCTACAGCAACAAAAGTAGAGTTAGACAACTACACTGGGACTGTAGTTACAGTAAACACAAGTACAGTTAGACAGAGACACTGGGACTGTCGTTACAGTAAACACAAGTACAGTTAGACAGAGACACTGGGACTGTAGTTACAGTAAACACAAGTACAGTTAGACAGCTACACTGGAACTGTAGTTACAGGAAACACAAGTACAGTTAGACAGCGACATTGGGACTGTAGTTACAGGAAACACAAGTACAGTTAGACAGCGACACTGGAACTGTAGTTACAGGAAACACAAGTACAGTTAGACAGAGACACTGGGACTGTAGTTACAGTAAACACAAGTACAGTTAGACAGCTACACTGGGACTGTAGTTACAGTAAACACAAGTACAGTTAGACAGAGACACTGGGACTGTTGTTACAGTAAACACAAGTACAGTTAGACAGCTACACTGGGACTGTTGTTACAGTAAACAGAAGTACAGTTAGACAGCTACACTGGAACTGTAGTTACAGGAAACACAAGAACAGTTAGACAGAGACACTGGGACTGTAGTTACAGTAAACACAAGTACAGTTAGACAGAGACACTGAGACTGTAGTTACAGTAAACACAAGTACAGTTAGACAGAGACACTGGGACTGTAGTTACAGTAAACACAAGTACAGTTAGACAGAGACACTGAGACTGTAGTTACAGTAAACACAAGTACAGTTAGACAGAGACACTGGGACTGTAGTTACAGTAAACACAAGTACAGTTAGACAGAGACACTGAGACTGTAGTTACAGTAAACACAAGTACAGTTAGACAGCTACACTGGAACTGTAGTTACAGGAAACACAAGTACAGTTAGACAGAGACACTGGGACTGTAGTTACAGTAAACACAAGTACAGTTAGACAGAGACACTGGGACTGTAGTTACAGTAAACACAAGTACAGTTAGACAGAGACACTGGGACTGTAGTTACAGTAAATACAAATACAGTTAGACAGAGACACTGGGACTGTAGTTACAGTAAACATAAGTACAGCTAGACAGCTACACTGGGACTGTAGTTACAGTAAACACAAGTACAGTTAGACAGAGACACTGGGACTGTAGTTACTGGGAATATATGTACAGTTAGACAGAGACACTGGGACTGTAGTTACAGTAAACACAAGTACAGTTAGACAGCTACACTGGGACTGTAGTTACAGGAAACACAAGTACAGTTAGACAGCTACACTGGGACTGTAGTTACAGTAAACACAAGTACAGTTAGACAGAGACATTGGGACTGTAGTTACAGTAAACACAAGTACAGTTAGACAGAGACATTGGGACTGTAGTTACAGTAAACACAAGTACAGTTAGACAGAGACATTGGGACTGTAGTTACAGTAAACACAAGTACAGTTAGACAGAGACATTGGGACTGTAGTTACAGTAAACACAAGTACAGTCAGACAGAGACATTGGGACTGTAGTTACAGTAAACACAAGTACAGTTAGACAGAGACATTGGGACTGTAGTTACAGTAAACACAAGTACAGTTAGACAGCTACACTGGGACTGTTGTTACAGTAAACACAAGTACAGTCAGACAGAGACATTGGGACTGTAGTTACAGTAAACACAAGTACAGTTAGACAGAGACATTGGGACTGTAGTTACAGTAAACACAAGTACAGTTAGACAGCTACACTGGGACTGTTGTTACAGTAAACAGAAGTACAGTTAGACAGCTACACTGGAACTGTAGTTACAGGAAACACAAGAACAGTTAGACAGAGACACTGGGACTGTAGTTACAGTAAACACAAGTACAGTTAGACAGAGACACTGAGACTGTAGTTACAGTAAACACAAGTACAGTTAGACAGAGACACTGGGACTGTAGTTACAGTAAATACAAATACAGTTAGACAGAGACACTGGGACTGTAGTTACAGTAAACATAAGTACAGTTAGACAGCTACACTGGGACTGTAGTTACAGTAAACACAAGTACAGTTAGACAGAGACACTGGGACTGTAGTTACTGGGAATATATGTACAGTTAGACAGAGACACTGGGACTGTAGTTACAGTAAACACAAGTACAGTTAGACAGCTACACTGGGACTGTAGTTACAGGAAACACAAGTACAGTTAGACAGCTACACGGACTGTAGTTACAGTAAACACAAGTACAGTTAGACAGAGACATTGGGACTGTAGTTACAGTAAACACAAGTACAGTTAGACAGAGACATTGGGACTGTAGTTACAGTAAACACAAGTACAGTTAGACAGAGACATTGGGACTGTAGTTACAGTAAACACAAGTACAGTTAGACAGAGACATTGGGACTGTAGTTACAGTAAACACAAGTACAGTCAGACAGAGACATTGGGACTGTAGTTACAGTAAACACAAGTACAGTTAGACAGAGACATTGGGACTGTAGTTACAGTAAACACAAGTACAGTTAGACAGCAACATTGGGACTGTAGTTACAGTAAACACAAGTACAGTTAGACAGAGACACTGGGACTGTAGTTACAGTAAACACAAGTACAGTTAGACAGAGACATTGGGACTGTAGTTACAGTAAACACAAGTACAGTTAGACAGAGACATTGGGACTGTAGTTACAGTAAACACAAGTACAGTTAGACAGAGACATTGGGACTGTAGTTACAGTAAACACAAGTACAGTTAGACAGCTACACTGGGACTGTAGTTACAGTAAACACAAGTACAGTTAGACAGAGACATTGGGACTGTAGTTACAGTAAACACCAGTACAGTTAGACAGCTACACTGGGACTGTAGTTACAGTAAACACAAGTACAGTTAGACAGAGACATTGGGACTGTAGTTACAGTAAACACAAGTACAGTTAGACAGCTACACTGGGACTGTAGTTACAGTAAACACAAGTACAGTTAGACAGCGACACTGGGACTGTAGTTACAGTAAACACAAGTACAGTTAGACAGAGACACTGGGACTGTAGTTACAGTAAACACAAGTACAGTTAGACAGCTACACTGGGACTGTAGTTACAGTAAACACAAGTACAGTTAGACAGAGACACTGGGACTGAAGTTACAGTAAACACAAGTACAGTTAGACAGCGACACTGGGACTGTAGTTACAGTAAACACAAATACAGTTAGACAGAGACATTGGGACTGTAGTTACAGTAAACACAAGTACAGTTAGACAGAGACACTGGGACTGTAGTTACAGTAAACACAAGTACAGTTAGACAGCGACACTGGGACTGTAGTTACTGGGAATATATGTACAGTTAGACAGAGACACTGGGACTGTAGTTACAGTAAACACAAGTACAGTTAGACAGCGACATTGGGACTGTAGTTACAGTAAACACAAGTACAGTTAGACAGCGACACTGGGACTGTCGTTACAGTAAACACAAGTACAGTTAGACAGCAACACTGGGACTGTAGTTACAGTAAACACAAGTACAGTTAGACAGCGACATTGGGACTGTAGTTACAGTAAACACAAGTACAGTTAGACAGCGACACTGGGACTGTAGTTACAGTAAACACAAGTACAGTTAGACAGAGACATTGGGACTGTAGTTACAGTAAACACAAGTACAGTTAGACAGCTACACTGGGACTGTAGTTACAGTAAACACAAGTACAGTTAGACAGCTACACTGGGACTGTTGTTACAGTAAACACAAGTACAGTTAGACAGCTACACTGGGACTGTAGTTACAGTAAACACAAGTACAGTTAGACAGCTACACTGGGACTGTAGTTACAGTAAACACAAGTACAGTTAGACAGCGACATTGGGACTGTAGTTACAGTAAACACAAGTACAGTTAGACAGCGACATTGGGACTGTAGTTACAGTAAACACAAGTACAGTTAGACAGCTACACTGGGACTGTAGTTACAGTAAACACAAGTACAGTTAGACAGCGACACTGGGACTGTAGTTACAGTAAACACAAGTACAGTTAGACAGCGACACTGGGACTGTAGTTACAGGCAATATATGTACAGTTACACCTCACAAAATGGTCTACATGTGAACAAGCTTGACTTGCTCATGCTTTCCCCCTCCCCCTCCTCTGCCCCTCCCCCTCCCCCTCCACATATAGTCAATAACCTCAAAACTAACCCGTCCAACGCCAAGACTCTCTGTGAGGTGGAGATGCCGGTGTTGGACTGGGGTGGGCACAGTAAGAAGTCTCACAACAGCAGGTTAAAGTCCAACAGGTTTATTTGGTAACACGGGTTTTCGGAGCGCTGCTCCTTCATCGGGTGAGTGAGGGAGCAGTGCCCCGAAAGCTCGAGCTGCCAAACAAACCTGTTGGACTTTATCCTGGTAGTTGTGAGGCCTCTTTCCGTGCAAGACTCTCCCTCCGTGAGACGGGTGAGGGTTTGAAAAGTTGACTTCCGACAGGGAATGGGAATGGAGAGGGGGGGAATTCAGCGCGGGCGATATTCTTTACAAATTTTAACCGCAGCCTGACCCCACAACGGACAATTCTTTTCCCTTTCAGCTGCACCAAACCGGGCTCCGAGGAGAAGCCGAACTGTTCCGAGGACGAGCGAGAGGAGTACGAAGGATCCTCCTACTGCGGGATGCTATTGGACACGTATGGTCCCTTCGCCAACTGTCACTTCACAATTAACCCCATGGTGAGTTCGCAGGGGCCAGGCTGGAGGGACATTGATCTTATACCCTCAAGAAAGGCGCCTCATCAATCCCGAGGTGTGGAGTGGGGCTCATTTCCGGAGCACCCGGAGGAAACCCACAGCGCCAGGGACCCGGGTTCGATTCCCGGCTTGGGTCACTGACTGTGTGGAGTCTGCACGCTCTCCCCGTGTCTGTGTTGGTTTCCTCCGGGTGCTCCGGTTTCCTCCCACAGTCCCAAAGACATGCTGGTTAGGAGCTACATTCTCCCTCAGTGTTCCCCGAACAGGCGCCGGGAGTGTGGCGACTAGGGGATTTTCACAGGAACTTCATTGCGGTGTTAATGTAAGACTACTTCGGTGGATTGGCCGTGTTAAATTGTCCCTTAGTGCCCAAAGATGTGCTGGTTAGGTGGATTGGCCGTGCTAAATTGTCCCTTAGTGCCCAAAGATGTGCAGGTTAGGTGGATTGGCCATGCTAAATTGTCCCTTAGTGTCCAAAGATGTGCAGGTTAGGTGGATTGACCATGCTAAATTGCCCTTTAGTGTCCAAAGATGTGTGGGTTAGGTGGATTGGCCATGCTAAATTGTCCTTTAGTGTCCAAAGATGTGTACATTAGGTGGATTGGCCGTGCTAAATTGCCCTTTAGTGTCCAAAGATGTGCAGGTTAGGTGGATTGGCTATGCTACATTGCCCTTTAGTGTCCAAAGATGTGCAGGTTAGGTGGATTGGCCATGCTAAATTGCCCCTTAGTGTCCAAAGATGTGTAGGTTAGGTGGATTGGCCATGCTAAATTGCCCCTTAGTGTCCAAAGATGTGCAGGTTAGGTGGATTGGCCATGCTAAATTGTCCCTTAGTGCCCAAAGATGTGCAGGTTAGGTGGATTGGCCATGCTAAATTGCCCCTTAGCGTCCAAAAATGTGCAGGTTAGGTGGATTGGCCATGCTAAATTGTCCCTTAGTGCCCAAAGATGTGCAGGTTAGGTGGATTGGCCATGCTAAATTGCCCCTTAGTGTCCAAAGATGTGTAGGTTAGGTGGATTGGCCATGCTAAATTGCCCCTTAGTGCCCAAAGATGTGCGGGTTAGGTGGATTGGCCATGCTAAATTGCCCCTTAGATTCCAAAGGTGTGCAGGTTAGGTGGATTGGCCATGCTAAATTGCCCCTTAGCATCAGGGGGATTAGATGGGTAAATATGTGGGGTTACAGGGATAGGACCTGGGTGGGATTGTTGTTGGTGCAGGCTCGATGGGCCGAATGGCCTCATTCTGCACTGTAAGGATTCTATAAGATAGGCCCATTCAAAAGTCTGACGGCAGCAGGGAAGAAGCTGTTCCTGAGTGGGTTGGAACATGACCTCAGACTTTTGTATCTTTTTCCTGATGGAAGAAGGTGGAAGAGAGAATGTCCGGGGTGCGTGGAGGTCCTTGATTATGCCGGCTGCTTTTCCCAAAGCAGCGGGGAGTGTAGACAGAGTCAATGGATGGGAGGCTGGTTTGCGAGATGGATTGGGCTACATTCACGACCTTTTATAGTTCCTTGCGATCTTGGGCAGAGCAGGAGCCAGAGTGTGGGTGAATCTGTGGAATCTGTTGCCACAGAGGGCTGCGGAGACCGGGTCATTGAGTGTATTTAAGACAGAGATGGACAGGTTCTCTCGTTCCTGCCGCTTTCCGGGGGAGAAAACGCAAACGCGCGCACGCACACGCAAACACGTGACCCTCCCCGTGTTGTGTCTGCCCCTTCCTCCAGGCCTTCTTCAGGGACTGTGTGTACGACATGTGTGAGCTGGACGGGGCCAGGCCACAGCTGTGTGAGGCCATCGAGACCTACATCACCGCCTGCCAGCAACACAACATCACCATCCTACCCTGGAGGAACCAAACCTTCTGCCGTGAGTACCAATGCTACGGTCGTATCAAATGGTGCAGCAGGCCCGAGGGGCCCAATGGCCTCCTCCTGCTCCCACTTCTGATCCTTGTCTGAGTTTTGGTCACTGACTTCTCTCTCTGTCTCTCGCCGCAGCTCTCCGTTGTCCAGCCAACAGCCACTACCAAGTGTGCGGCCCAAGCTGCCCCGCAAGCTGCCTCGACCTGCGACCCCGGCCCTGTGATGCGCCCTGCCTGGAGGGTTGCCAGTGCGACGACGGATTCGTGCAGAGCGGGGAACAGTGTGTCCCCAAAGACCGGTGCGGCTGCTCCTACGAAGGTGTTTACCACCAGGTACGTTCTGGGCGCGTTCGGTGACCTTTCACCTCACGCGGTCGGTCCCTCACAGGCTTCGGGCCTACTTCTCCGAGGGAAGCCAGGCCTGTCAAATCCAGTTGGATTTTCTCTCCGAGGAAAGCCAGGCCTGCCAAATCCAGTTGGATTTTCTCTCCGAGGAAAGCCAGGCCTGTCAAATCCGGTTAGATTTTCTCTCTGAGGAAAGCCAGGCCTGTCAAATCCGGTTGGATTTTCTCTCTGAGGAAAGCCAGGCCTGTCAAATCCGGTTGGATTTTCTCTCCGAGGAAAGCCAGGCCTGCCAAATCCGGTTGGGTTCACCGTCATGTTGACCTCCTGCCCTCACCATCCCGCCATTGGTCCAGTCAGGTGGCCAATCACGGAGGCGCCAATTGGATGATCCTCGGCTGTCCGTCATGAGGGGGCGGGGCTTCTTCGATAGTTCCGGAAAGAATTGCTTGTGCCAGCGAGTGGCCTCTCAGAGTGTGAGCCCACGCGGATGGCACGACTGGCCATTCACCCCACAGTCATGTGATTAATTCTTAAATGCCCTCAGCGATAGCCACATAGCAACTAGAACCAGGAGGAGGCCATTCGGCCCATTGAGTCTGCCCCGCCATTCATTTTGATCATGGCTGATCATCGAATTCAAAAGAACAAAGAAAATTACAGCACAGGAACAGGCCCTTCGGCCCTCCAAGCCTGCACCGACCATGCTGCCCCGACTGAACTAAAACCCCCTACCCTTCCGGGGACCGTATCCCTCCATTCCCATCCTATTCATGTATTTGTCCAGACGCCCCTTAAAACTCACTACCGTATCTGCTTCCACTCCCTCCCCCGGCAGCGAGTTCCAGGCACCCACCACCCTCTGTGTAAAAAAACTTGCCTCGTACATCTCATTTAAACCTCGCCCCTTAAACCTGTGCCCCCGAGTAATTGATTCTTCCACCCTGGGGAAAAAGCTTCTGACTATCCACTCTGTCCATGCCCCTCATAATCTTGTAGACTTCTATCAGGTCTCCCCTCAACCTCCGTCGTTCCAGTGAGAACAAACCGAGTTTCTCCAACCTCTCCTCACAGCTAATGCCCTCTCAATATCCTGATCCCCCCCTTCCCCCCATATCCCTCGATTCCTTTAGCCCCCAAGAGCTGTATCTAATTTCTTCTTGAAATCACACAACGTTTTGGCCTCAACTACTTTCTGTGGGAGTGAATTCCACACATTCACCACCCTCTGGGTGAAGAAATTTCTCCTCACCTCAGTCCTAAAAGGTTTACCCCTTATCCTCAAATGATGATCCCCTAATTCTGCACTCCCCCGCCATTGAGAACATTCTTGGGGCGGCATGGTGGCGCAGTGGGTTAACACTGCTGCCTCATAGCACCAGGGACCCAGGTTCAATTCCCGGCTTGGGTCACTATCTGTGTGGAGTCTGCACGTTCTCCCCGTGTCTGCATGGGTTTCCTCCCACAGCCTGAAAGACGTGCTGGTTAGGGTGCATTGGCCGTGCTAAATTCTCCCTCAGTGTCACCCGAACAGGCGCCGGAGTGTGGCGACTAGGGGATTTTCACAGTAAATTCATTGCAGTGTTAATATAAGCTGAACTAATCAATAAACTTTAAATTTCAGTTCCAATTGAGCAACAATCTTTCTCGAGACCACAAACCCACTTTAAATACAGTTAACAAATTCAGGCATACTTGCTATAAATTGTTAGCAGCCTTGAAGCATCCAGAACGGTTTTGATTTTCAGAATCCGCTAACTCTTGTTTCTCTATCTTGAATAATTAAGAAATAACCTTTGATTTCTGAATCTACCCTGTGAGAATTTTATAAGTTTTGATGAGAGATCCCCTCTCACTCTTCCAAACTCCAGTGAATACAATCCTAACCGATTTAGTCTCTCCTCATATGACAGACCTGCCGTCCCAGGGATCAGCCTGGTAAACCTTCGCTGCGCTCCCTCTATACAAGGACATCCTTCCTCAGAGAGGGATGAGTGATGAATCTTGACCAATGCCCACTTTGATGTTAAACCAATTGATCTGAGATTGAGAGAGCTTTGACTTCCCAATGGTTAAGGAGAGACCAGGGAGATGGAGTTAGGCCACAGATCAGACATGATCTCACTGGATGGAGAAGCGCGATTGAGGGGCTGAATGGCCTCCAGTGTTGTTGCAACACCCAAGGGGGTCCAAACCATCACCTCGACATTGGACACTGTCGCACAGGGAAGGATCCTCAGGCCTGTTTCTGTATCTCGCGCACAGCAAGGGTTAACTAAGACCTTTTCTCTCTCTCTCTGGACTCCGATCAAACAGCCCGGGGCCGAGTTCTTTGGGCCCTCTTGCTCGCTGAAGTGCCGGTGCCGTGGCAACAACATCACAACCTGCAAAGACTGGCGGTGCGGAGAGAAGGAATATTGCGGCCTAACCAATGGCAACTACGGCTGCCACCCAACGGGTAAGAGAACCGCGGAGCCATTTCTCATGGCAGTGCCATGGGCAGAGAGAGAGAGAGAGACAGTGAGTGAGGGAGAGAGAGAGAGGGACAGAGAGAGACAGACAGACAGGAATGGAAAGGGAGAGAGAGACAGAGAGAGGGAGAGAGACAGAGAGAGAGAGGGATAGAGAGAGAGAGAGAGGGAGGGAGAGGGACAAAGAGAGAGAGAGAGAGAAAGTGAGAGAGAGACAGAGAGAGAGAGAGGGAGGGACAGGGACAAAGAGAGATAGAGAGAAAGTGAGAGAGAGACAGAGAGAGAGGGGGAGGGACAGAGACAAAGAGAGATAGAGAGAAAGTGAGAGAGAGAAAGATCCTCTTATGGTGTATTGGGGTGACACAGTGGGTTAGCACTGCTGCCTCACAGCGCCAGGGTCCCGGGTTCGGTTCCCAGCCTCGGGTCACTGTCTGTGTGGAGTCTGCACGTTCTCCCCCATGGGTTTCCTCCGGGAGCTCCAGCTTCCTCCCACAATCCGAAAAATGTGCGGGTTAGGTGGATTGGCCATGCTAAATTGCCCCTTGGTGTCCAAAGATGTGCAGGTTAGGGGGATTGGCCATGCTAAATTGTCCCTTAGTGTCCAAAGATGTGCAGGTTGGGTGGATTGGCCGTGCTAAATTGTCCCTTAGTGTCCAAAGATGTGCAGGTTGGGTGGATTGGCCGTGCTAAATTGCCCCTTAGTGTCCAAAGATGTGCAGGTTAGGTGGATTGGCCGTGCTAAATTGCCCCTTAGTGTCCAAAGATGTGCAGGTTAGGTGGATTGGCCGTGCTAAATTGCCCCTTGGTGTCCAAAGATGTGCGGGTTAGGTGGATTGGCCATGCTAAATTGCCCCCTAATGTCCAAAGATGTGCAGGTTAGGGGGATTGGCCATGGGAAATGTATGGGCTTACTGTGGGGGGAGAAGTTCAGATACTCTGTCAAAGAGTTGGTGCAGACCTGAAGGGCTGAACAGCCTCTTCTGGGTCTGCACCGGGTCGGGATTCGAAGATATCGCTCACCGGATTCACTTAGGGAAGGCCCCAGAGTGCGCCAGCTCCCTGAAGCTATCTTGATTCCCGCAAGCCAACAAATCGAGAAAGATTCCATCGGATGTCCAAACGAGTCCGTGAAAAGTCAGAAGCCTCGGTGTTTGTGTCGGCACAAGATGTTGGGAGGGGTGGGGGGGCGGGTGGGGGGGGTGGGGGTGTAGTGGGGGGAGGGGGAGGGGGCTTTGACCCAACCAATCAGCTACGCGGCATGCAGCCCCGTTTACATCTGGCTTGGCGTCGGCCATCTTGGAAGGACGGGAGACTTTGTTCGCATCTCGGAGTCAGGCTCCCGCCAGCCAAACTGTATTGGCCGCCAGTTCACGTCTCCCAGGAAACAGGAGAGAGAGCGAAAGAGAGAGATTATATTGAGGTCGCTAACTTCTTCCAGTATCCTTTCATCACCCCTTTCCCCCACTTCCCCCTCACCCCAACCACCGCCCCCCGCTCCAGGTTCCGGATCCTGTCACATCTCGGGTGATCCACACTACAACACGTTCGACGGACGACCCCTGTCCTTTATGGGCACCTGTACCTACACGTTGGCCAGGTCGTGTGAGAATCGGACAGGTATGGAGCCAGTTTACTGACCTTTCCCCTTTGACCCCGAGCGCTGACCCTCACTCCTGTACTGTACCCCTGCAAAACCCCGTACAGGGGGGCCGCCTGCCTGAAGGAGGTTTGTACGGGTGGCACGGTGGTTGGCACTGCCGCCTCACGACGCCAGGGACCCGGGTTCGATTCCCAGCCTCGGGTCACTGTCTGTAGCAGAACCTGCGTGTTCTCCCCGCGTGGGTTTCCTCCGGGGGCTCCGGTTTCCTCCCACAGTCCAAAAGATGTGCTGGTTAGGGTGCATTGGTGCATTGGCCATGCTAAATTGCCCCTTAGTGTCCAAAGATGTGCAGGTTAGGTGGATTGGCCATGCTAAATTGCCCCTTAGTGTCCAAAGATGTGCAGGTTAGGTGGATTGGCCATGCTAAATTGTCCCTTAGTGTCCAAAGATGTGCAAGTTAGATGGATTGGCCATGCTAAATTGTCCCTTAGTGTCCAAAGATGTGCAAGTTAGATGGATTGGCCATGATAAATTGTCCCTTAGTGTCCAAAGATGTGCAAGTTAGATGGATTGGCCATGATAAATTGTCCCTTAGTGTCCAAAGACGTGCAAGTTAGATGGATTGGCCATGATAAATTGTCCCTTAGTGTCCAAAGATGTGCAAGTTAGATGGATTGGCCATGATAAATTGTCCCTTAGAGTCCAAAGATCTGCAGGTTAAGTGGATTGGCCGTGCTAAATTCTCCCTCAGTGATACCTGAACTGGTGCCGGAGTGTGGCGACTAGGGGATTTTCACAGTAACTTCATTGCAGTGTTAATGTCAGTCCACTTGTGACACAGACAAATAAGTAAACGTGAAAAAAAACTTTAAATGGAGAGGGTGTAGGAGCAGGCTCGATGGGCTGAATGGCCCACTCCTCTTCCTGTGTTCCTATGCCTCCTGTACTGCTTGCTGTCCCAGCAAGTTATCTGCGCCCATGCCCACATTGGCATCGTTGACCCATTTTGACCTTTATCGATCTGCCAGGACCTTGGTTCACCATCGAAGGGAAGAACGAGGAGAGAGGTCAGCAGGGGGTCACCTACCTGAAGAAGATTTACCTCACAACACAGGGCACCACCATCACCCTCATGAAGAGCAGGAGGACATTGGTGAGTGGATGCAAGAAGGACAACTTTACTCTGTATCTAACCCCGTGCTGTACCTGTCCTGGGAGTGTTTGATGGGGGGACAATGTAGAGGGAGCTTTACTCTGTATCTAACCCCGTGCTGTCCCTGTCCTGGGAGTGTTTGATGGGGGACAGTGTAGAGGGAGCTTTACTCTGTATCTAACCCCGTGCTGTACCTGTCCTGGGAGTGTTTGATGGGGGACAATGCAGAGGGAGCTTTACTCTGTATCTAACCCCGTGCTGTACCTGTCCTGGCAGTGTTTGATGGGGGGACAGTGTAGAGGGAGCTTTACTCTGTATCTAACCCCGTGCTGTACCTATCCTGGGAGTGTTTGATGGGGGACAATGCAGAGGGAGCTTTACTCTGTATCTAACTCCGTGCTGTACCTGTTCTGGGAGTGTTTGATGGGGGGACAGTGTAGAGGGAGCTTTACTCTGTATCTAACCCCATGCTGTACCTGTCCCGGGAGTGTTTGATGGGGGACAATGCAGAGGGAGCATTACTCTGTATCTAACCCCGTGCTGTATCTGTCCTGGGAGTGTTTGATTGGGGACAGTGTAGAGGGAGCTTTACTCTGTATCTAACCCCGTGCTGTCCCTGTCCTGGGAGTGTTTGATGGGGGACAGTGTAGAGGGAGCTTTACTCTGTATCCATGGGGACTGATTGCCTGATATTCCGGAATGTTCCTCGGAGTGAAATTCTGTCCGGTGGCCTTGGCTGCAAAACGGGGATGGATTCTGTCCTCGGTTGTGTTACAGGCGCTGTATAAATGCAGTTCTGTGTTTGTTGACGCGTTGTCTGGGTCAATCTCTCCCTCTCTAGGTGAATGGCCGCAGAGTGCGCCTCCCGTTCCGGACCAGCCAGGGGATCGGGATTTCCGGGAGCGGGCAGTACGTCGCCGTGGTGACGAACTTTGGCTTGTCCCTTCGCTGGGATGGGAACCAATACCTGCAGATCATTGTTCCGAGGTGAGTGTTGTACCCTCGACACAAGGCCTCAGGCATGAGGCGGCACGGTGGCACAGTGGGTTAGCACTGCTGCCTCACAGCGCCAGGGACCCGGGTTCGATTCCCGGCTCGGGTCACTGGCTGTGCGGAGTCTGCACGTTCTCCCCGTGTCTGCGTGGGTTTCCTCCGGGCGCTCCGGTTTCCTCCGAAAGACGTGCTGGTTAGGGTGCATTGGCTGTGCTAAATTCTCCCTCAGTGTTACCCGAACAGGCGCCGGGAGTGTGGGGCGACCCGGGGATTTTCACAGTAACTTCATTGCAGTGTTAATGTAAGTCGACTTGTGACAATAATAAATAAACTTAAATTGAGACACAGTCTCCATCATTGTTCTCATCACTCTCTTATGAAGCTCCCACACGCCAAAGATGTTTAGGTTAGCTGGGTTGGCCATGCTAAATTGTCCCTTAGTGTCCAAAGATGTACGGGTTAGGTGGATTGGCCATGCTAAATTGTCCCTTAGTGTCCAAAGATGTGCGGGTTAGCTGGGTTGGCCATGCTAAATTGTCCCTTAGTGTCCAAAGATGTACGGGTTAGGTGGATTGGCCATGCTAAATTGTCCCTTAGTGTCCAAAGATGTGCGGGTTAGGTGGATTGGCCATGCTAAATTGTCCCTTAGTGTCCAAAGATGTGCGGGTTAGGTGGATTGGCCATGCTAAATTGTCCCTTAGTGTCCAAAGATGTGTAGGTTAGGTGGATTGGCCATGCTAAATTGTCCCTTAGTGTCCAAAGATGTGCGGGTTAGGTGGATTGGCCATGCTAAATTGTCCCTTAGTGTTCAAAGATGTGTAGGTTACGTGGATTGGCCATGCTAAATTGTCCCTTAGTGTCCAAAGATGTGTAGGTTACGTGGATTGGCCATGCTAAATTGTCCCTTAGTGTTCAAAGATGTGTAGGTTTGGTGGATTGGCCATGCTAAATTGCCCCTTAATGTCCAAAGATGTGCGGGTTCGCTGGATTGGCCATGCTAAATTGCCCCTTAGTGTCCAAAGATGTGTAGGTTAGGTGGATTGGCCATGCTAAATTGCCCCTTAGTATCCAAAGATGTGCAGGTTCGGTGGATTGGCCATGCTAAATTGCCCCTTAGTGTCCAAAGATGTGCAGGTTCGGTGGATTGGCCATGCTAAATTGCCCCTTAGTGTCCAAAGATGTGTAGGTTAGGTGGATTGGCCATGTTAAATTGCCCCCTCATCTCTCTCTCTCTCTCTCTGTTCCAGCTCCTACTTTAACATGATGTGTGGGCTGTGCGGTAACTTTGATGGAAACCCGGATAATGACAACCGCAAGCCAGACGGTACAGTGGCGGGAAGCGTGGGGGCGCTGGGCAACAGTTGGCAGACATCGGACGATGAAGACCAGAGGTAAGCGAGTGGCGGGGGGGCTGGCGACGCATTGCCATTGGGGTAAAACAAAATCCTTCACACGCGGAACCGGGTCTCGGGCCACTGGGGGACGATCTGACCGTTCGCCCTCACCTGTCAGCCGCAGAAAGATTAATTTAAAAACCCAACACACGCGAGTGACGCACTTTGACCCCGTGCCCAAAGCTCACAGTGCCTGGGTTGAAGGAAGGACCCGTGAAGGTGGCTCCTCCATGCCTGTTTGGAGCACAAGGCCTCGCGAGGTTTCAAAGTGCGGCCACCTCTCCGTCCGTTAACAGACCCCTTTCTGCCGACCGCAGCCCCTCCCGAGAACCTTTTCACCACTTATTGTGCAATGCAGCACAGAGGGGGGGCCATTCAGCCCCACAGAACCTGTGTTGGCCTTTTGTGTTAAGCAATCCAGTTATCCCATTGCCCCGCCCTTCCCCCATGCCCCGGCCACTGATCCTCCTCAGTTATTTCCCTAATTTCTCTCATGTGGGGCGGCGCGGTGGTCAGCGCCGCTGCCTCACAGCGCCAGGGACCCGGGTTCCATTCCCGGCTCGGGGTCACTGTCTGTCCGGAGTGCTGCTGCCTCACAGCGCCAGGGACCCGGGTTCCATTCCCGGCTTGGGTCACTGTCTGTGTGCGGAGTTTGCACGTTCTCCCCGCCGTGTCAGCGTGAGTTTCCTCCGGGTGCTCCGGTTTCCTCCCACAGTCCGAAAGACGTGCTGGTTAGGTTGATTGGCCGTGCTAAATTGCCCCTTAGTGTCCAAAGATGTGCGGGTTAGGTGGATTGGCCGTGCTAAATTGCCCCTTAGTGTTCAAAGATGTGCGGGTTAGGTGGATTGGCCATGCTAAATTGCCCCTTAGTGTCCAAAGATGTGCGGGTTAGGTGGATTGGCCGTGCTAAATTGCCCCTTAGTGTCCAAAGATGTGCGGGTTAGGTGGATTGGCCGTGCTAAATTGCCCCTTAGTGTCCAAAGATGTGCAGGTTAGGTGGATTGGCCATGCTAAATCGCTCCTTAGTGTCCAAAGATGTTCAGGTTAGGCGGATTGGCCGTGCAAAATTGCCCCTTTGTGTCCAAAGATGTTCAGGTTAGGTGGATTGGCCGTGCAAAATTGCCCCTTAGTGTCCAAAGATGTGCGGGTTAGGTGGATTGGCCATGCGAAATTGCCCCTTCGTGTCCAAAGATCTGTAGGTTAGGGTGATTGGCTATGCTAAATTGCCCCTTAGTGTCCAAAGATGTGCAGGTTAGGTGGATTGGTCATGGTGAATGAATGGGGTTATGGGGATAAAAGGGGAGAGAGGGCCTGGATAAGAGGGTCGGAGCAGTCTCAATGGGCTGAATGGCCTCCCTCTGCACAGTTGGGATTCTTTGCTCCGATGATAAAAGCAAAACATTGCGGATGCTGGAATCTGAAACAAAAACAGGAAATTCTGGACCAGCCCATCAGGTCTGACAGCATCTGTGGGGAGAGGATAGAGGCAATGTTTCGAGTCTGGATGACCCTTTGCCAGGACTGATGAAGGGTTCTCCAGACTCGCAACATGGGCTCGATTCTCTCCCCACAGATGCTGTCAGACCTGCTGAGTTTGTCCAGACTTTTCCTTTTTTGATCTACGATTCTATGTAGGCCAGACCAGGTAAGGGCGGCAGATTTCCTTCCCTAAAGGGACCAGATGGGTTTTTCCGTCAATGGGTCATCAGTAGATTCTTAATTCCAGATATTTTTTATTGAATTCAAATTCCACCGTCTGCCGCGGCGGGGATTCGAATCCGGGTCCCCCCAGAACATTAGCTGAGTTTCTGGATTAATAGTCCAACGATAATATCACTAGGCCCATCACCTCTACCAAAGGTGATCCCTAAAGGCTGCTTCCATCTTCCCTGTCACCACTACGGGGTCATCATCATCTCCAAGTGACCCCTAGGGGTCATCACCATCTCCCTGTGACCCCTAGGGGTCGTCACCATCTTCCCTTGACCCCTAGGGGCCATCATCATCTCCCCGTGACCCCTAGCGGTCATCACCCTCTTCCTGTGACCCCTAGGGGTCATCGCCATCTCCCTGTGACCCCTGGCGGTCGTCACCCTCTTCCTGTGACCCCTAGGGGTCATCGCCATCTCCCTGTGACCCCTGGCGGTCGTCACCCTCTTCCTGTGACCCCTATGGGTCATCATATCTCTCAGTGACCCCCTGGAGGTCGTCACCATCTTCCCTTGACCCCTAGGGGTCATCACCATCTCCCCGTGACCCCTAGCGGTCGTCACCATCTTCCCTTGACCCCTCGGGGTCATCATCATCTCCCCGTGACCCCTAGCTGTCGTCACCCTCTTCCTGTGACCCCTAGGGGTCATCACCATCTTCCCGTGACCCCTAGCGATCGTCACCCTCTTCCTGTGACCCCTAGGGGTCATCATATCTCTCCGTGACCCCCTGGAGGTCGTCACCATCTTCCCGTGACCCCTAAGGGTCGTCGCCATCTTGTTGTGACTCCCCGAGGCCGAATTGTGCAGCTCAGAATCATCCATGACCTTTTCTACTCGATGAATTCTCACTCTTGCTTTACTCTCAGCTGCAAACCCCACAACCCAGAGGAACGCCCTTGCGAGAAAGACCTCTACGACAAGGTGATTGGCCCAGACAAGTGTGGACGCATCACTGACCCCAATGGGTCCTTCCGGTAAGAATACGGCGGCGTTCGCATTTGTATAGCGCCCTTCACGTCGTGATATCCCACATGGTGCCCGAAGAACAGCATGACAAGACAGGAAAAACCAACGCCAATATTAGCTCAGGCGACCTGAGTGGTCGGTTTTGACGAGGTGATTAAAGGCAGAGTAAGGGGCAGAAATTTGGGAATTCCAAAGTTCAGGCTGTTGGCACGACAACCATTGGTGAGGCATTGGAAATCAGGCATTCAGAATACGGAAAGGCCCGGAAAGAGTGGACATGGAAAAGATGTTTCCATGAGTGGGAGAGACTGGGATCGGAGGGCCCAGCCTCAGAGTAAAGGGACAGCCCTTTGGAACCGAGATGAGGAGGAATTTCTTCAGCCAGAGGGTGGTGAATCTGTGGAATGCGTTGCCACAGAGGAGGCCGGGTCACTGAGTGTCTTTAAGACGGAGATAGGTCGGTTCTTGATTGGTAAGAGGGTCAAAGGTCACGGGGAAATGGCGGGAGAATGGGGTTGGCCATGCTGGGGCTGAGAATGGGGATGAGAAACTGATCAGCCATGGCGGAGCAGACTCGATGGGCCGAACGGCCTAATTCGGTTCCTTTTGTTTCCTCATCTGTGGGACATGGGCGTCGCCGGCTGGGTCCAGCATTTATTGCCCATCCCTAGTTGCCCCTTGAGAAGGGGGTGGGGGAGCCGCCATCTTGAACCCGCTGCAGTCCGCGTGCTGTGGGTTGACCCACAATGCCGTTCGGGAGGGAATTCCAGGATTTTGACCCCAGCCACTGCGAAGGAACGGCCGATATATTTCCCAGTCGGGATGGTGAGTGGCTCGGAGGGGAACCTCCAGGTGGGGGTGTTCCCCTGGTATCTGCTGCCCATGTCCTTCTAGATGGTAGAGGTTGTGGGTTTGGAAGGTGCTGTCCAAGGAGCCTTGGTGAGTCGCTGCGGTGCATCTTGTAGACGGTCCACACGGTTGCTCCTGAGGGTGGGTGGTGGAGGGAGTGGGTGTTTGTGGATGGGGTGCCAATCAAGCTGCTTTGTCCTGGATGGTGTCGAGCTTCTTGAGTTGTTGTTGGGAGCCGCGCCCATCCAGGCAAGGGGGGAATATTCCATCCCACTCCTGACTTGTGTCCTTGTAGATGGTGGACAGGCTTTGGGGAGTCAGGAGGTGAGTTACTCTCCGCAGGATTCCCAGCCTCTGACCTGCTCTGGTAGCCACTGTGTCGATGTGGTGAGTCCCGTTTCTGGTCAATGGTGACCGCAAGGATGTTGGCGGAGTGGAGAATTCAATGATGGTTACACCATTGAATGTCAAGGGCGGTGGACTCTTATTGGTGACGGACATTGACTGGCAATTGTGTGGCGCGAATGTTACTCACCACTTGTCATCTGATGCTAATACACCTCCTGGCCTTATGACAGAGTCGGGCCTACTCAGTCCAGCCCTGGAGGTATAGGCCTGGGTCATGAGTTGAAACCTCTGACGTTGCTATCTCCCCTTTTACTCTGCAGGGACTGTGTTAAGACCGTGGACCCCAAGCCTTATTTCAACAACTGCGTGTATGACATGTGTCAGTACCAGGGTCTTGAGAAGACACTGTGTGACCAACTCCAGGCCTACACAGACGCCTGCCTGTTGGCCAAGGCCACCGTTCACAGCTGGAGGACTCAGAGCTTCTGTCGTGAGTCATCGTGTCCATAAAATTGCTCCAACCACAGCAGACATTGGATTGCTGGGGAAAAATACAGGGGGAAACTTGTCTATCTGACCACAACCTTTTTTTGCCCCATAGAGATCCCGACAGTGCGGAAGGAGGCCATTCGGCCCGTCAAGTCTGCACTGACTCTCTGACAGAGCATCTTACCAAAGCCCTAACATGCTTACTCCATGCATTTACCCCACCATTTCTACACAGTAGGAAGTCTCACAACACCAGGTTAAAGTCCAACAGGTTTATTTGGTAGCGCAAGCTTTCGGAGTGCTGCTCCTTCGTCAGGTGAATCAAGGAGCAGCGCTCCGAAAGCTCGTGCTACCAGATAAACCTGTTGGACTTTGACCTGATGATGTGAGACTTCTTACTGTGCCCACCCCAGTCCAACGCCGGCATCCCCACATCTATTCTACATACCTTTGGACACTAAGGGGCAATTTAGCATGGCCAATCCACGTAACCTACACATCTTTGAACACTAAGGGGCAATTTAGCATGGCCAATCCACCCTAACCTGCACATCTTTGGACACTAAGGGGCAATTTAGCACGGCCAATCCACCTAACCCACACATCTTTGGACACTAAGGGGCAATTTAGCGTGGTCAATCCACCTAACCCGCACATCTTTGGACACTAAGAGGCAATTTAGCATGGCCAATCCACCTAACCCGCACATCTTTGGACACTAAGGGACAATTTAGCATGGCCAATCCACCTAACCTACACATCTTTGGACACTAAGGGGCAATTTAGCACGGCCAATACACCTAACCTGCACATCTTTGGACACTAAGAGGCAATTTAGCATGGCCAATCCACCTAACCAGCACATCTTTTGGACTGTGGGAGGAAACCGGAGCACCCGGAGGAAACCCACGCAGACACGGGGAGAACGTGCAGACTCCGCACAGACAGTGACCCCAAGCCGGGAATCGAACCCGGGTCCCTGGCGCTGTGAGGCAGCAGCGTTAACCCACTGTGCCGCAATGTACAATGATTCCCCCCCTCTTGCCAGGGATAGCAGAGTTTGTGACTGCAACACTAATGGCGCCTGTCTGTCTCCTCCATAGCTCTGGAGTGCCCTCCGAACAGTCACTACAGCCTGTGTGCCAGCACCTGTCCTGACACCTGTAACAGCCTCTTCTCCCCAAGCCTGTGCTCCGAGCGATGTGTCGAGGGCTGTGAATGTGACAATGGCTTCCTTCACAGTGATGGAAAGTGTGTCCCGCTGGCCCAGTGTGGCTGCACTGACGCTGGGGGCAATTACTGGCTGGTAAGGAGCGGTGGGGGGGCCGTGCCCCGTTTCAGGGTGACGGTAACGCAGTTAGTTAGAACTATTATTGTATTTCCACATTCTGAACTGATTCTGTATCTGTACATTGACTCTCAAACTCCCTCTCTCTCAGGGAGATATCTGTACACTGACTGGTGTCTCTCAGTCCTCTCTCTCTCTCTCAGGGAGATATCTGTACACTGACTGGTGTCTCTCAGTCCTCTCTCTCTCTCTCAGGGAGATATCTGTACACTGACTGGTGTCTCTCAGTCCCCTCTCTCTCAGGGAGATATCTGTACACTGACTGGTGTCTCTCAGTCCCTCTCTCTCTCAGGGAGATATCTGTACACTGACTGGTGTCTCACAGTCCTCTCTCTCTCAGGGAGATATCTGTACACTGACTGGTGTCTCACAGTCCTCTCTCTCTCAGGGAGATACCTGTACACTGACTGGTGTCTCTCTGTCCCTTCTCTCACTCCGGGAGATATCTGTACACTGACTGGTGTCTCTCAGTCCCCTCTCTC